>NW_020955566.1:1220687-1223281 GCF_003031625.1 Empidonax traillii | reverse complement strand
AAAAAAAAAAAAAAAAAAAAAAAAAAAAAAAAAAAAAAAAAAAAAAAAAAAAAAAAAAAAAAAAAAAAAAAAAAAAAAAAAAAAAAAAAAAACCACAACAAAATATTACAAAACCCCAACTCTAAGAAAAATATAAAGACTATGAGTTTATGCAAACAGATTTAATCTCAGATGAATAAATAGCTAATTTTTGTTCTACTGATTGAAGGGTTAAAAATTTATTTTAATCCTGTCACTGTAAGACTACAACTAAAATTACTCAAAATATTATCTAAATAATAACACAAGGCAACAAAATGGAACTGTAAACTCCTTTATGGCACTTTAGTCTGCTCTGAAGGATGATGTCCTTGCAAAATGTTCATGTGTCTAGTCACTTTGGAAGAACAAAAGACAGAACAGCCAAGTACGGTTGAGGATTGTCAAACAGTGGAACAAAGGGATTTGCTTCAGGTAAACCTAATGCAACCCAAGTAAACATCAATTTAGCTAGCAGAGGAATTAGAGCTTGAGAAGAAGGATAAAAGAAGAATAACCTTTTTTTATGGCTGGTTTGCTGTAAGTGTAGTTTGATCTCTAGTGGCTCGACAAGTAGGTCAACAAAAGTATTTGCAGTAATTGGCAGTGAGTTACTGGATTTCACTGTCAGAAAATACAGTGTAACTTCTGAAAAGTACTTGTTCCTAAAGGAAAATAACTTCACAGAATGGATTAAAATAATTTTGCACTGCTTGGTGAGCCTGTTGTTCAATTGGTGGGTTGTTTTACTACAGCAGTGTTGCTTTGTGTACTTCCACATATTTCACTGAGAAGCCAGAGTACAAATTACATTTACATATTATAATAAGATACTACAAAGGACACAAAGTGGGTACATTTTTTTACACTACATGCAGAAACCATATACTGTTATGCTGTTATGTATGTTTGTTCTTTGTAGAAGAGAATTATCAGTATCCTTTCCAAAGGTATAGCCAGAGCTGTGTGAGAACAGAGCTCATCCTGGCCGATCTTCCTCTTTGCGGCTCTAAAAGGAGGGGAAAACTTTTTGAGCCCTGTAGGGTTCTAGTGTGACTGTTGTCACATAAACTAGGTCAAGGAAAAATAGAATGGGGAAAGTTAAGGAGAAAGGGGAAAAGGGATTGAGAGCAATGTACAGGATCAAAGTGTTTCAGTGTAAGTACAGCAGGATGCCTAGAAACTTTCATTATAAAGAAATTTGACCTCACACGAGCCTTTACATACTAGCTATATGCCAGTTATTTATGTCCACTGCCATCCCTGACTGTGCTCTTCACTCTTCTGTGTTTTGAATCAGGATTGAGTCTGTGACCCAGGAGAAAGAGAGGAAAATGAGACACTATTTCTTAAAATTTAGTACTTTAATTAATTCTTTGATTTTGGTTCCCTGGTCTTCCACTCCAAATAAGTATTAACTTATTAACAAAACAAAACAAAAAAACACCTCGTGTGTTGACTTCTGGGGAAATTTTAGTCCAGCAAGTATTCTCAAAGGGTGGGATAAAAGGGTCTCTCAACTCTCTTCATTCATTTAGAGTCTTCCAAAACCATTTCAGTAGGCTTTATGTTCTTAAATTTCCTACATGCCCTTCGTGATATATCTAGGACTTCCAAAACTTGGTATCAGATTTCTCTTATGAGAAAAGTAGTCTGGTGGCCAGCAGATAGGCATGTTCTCCTCAGTGTGAGGCCACTCATATCTGTTATCATCCATACATTTGCTGTGCATGTTGTTATCTTGGTTGCCATATATTGAACAGTATCAGCCCAGACCTTGATTTTGGGCTATTCTGCTTGTTATCAGTCACCAAATGGATATCAAAACATGCAATATTAATCCTTGAGCCTGCCAGTTCAGACAATTTTTATCCCATCTGCCAGTACACTGATACAACTCATAAATCCTTGGTTTTCAAGAGAGTTCTGTGGTAAGAATTGTGAAAATATTGCAGAATTGAAGATATATCACATCCACTGTCCTTATGGCCTTGATAGATCACTGTAACAGACAGTTAGGCATGATGTCACCTCAGTAATATGAACTGACTGTTCCTGACCATCTTCTTGTCTTTCACATGTCTGGAGACAAATCTAATAGTTTGCATTCTCTGTTCCGTGGGTCTTGGTCCCAGTCTTTTTGTCTCTTGCAAACACTAAATTGCAATGAGTTTCGGCATCAATCTGATATAGATTTCTATTGCAAATCCATTCACTGAGATTTCAGAAAACCTTATAACTTGATCAGTTTAAGAAACTTTTTTGGCAGTTTAGAAAACGTGGAATTTTCCATAGCAGTAATGTAGAATCAATGTCATTGTCAATTCCTATATAACACTGCACAGAGCTAAAGGGTGACACTGTTCCAGGGAAAAACCTAAACAGTTAAAAAAAAAAAAAATCACAGTGATTTACGGATTTATTAGCAACATGATATGGACTAATACCCAACAATGCAAATGCTGTCAAGCAATGATCCCTGAGGATGTATAGCCACCCTGAGGTGCAGTTACCCCCATGTTGCACCCTTCAGTATCACCCCACTCTCTGGAGTGTGGCAGCTCACAGCTCCTGAA
>NW_020955566.1:1130186-1219910 GCF_003031625.1 Empidonax traillii | reverse complement strand
AAAAAAAAAAAAAATCACAGTGATTTACGGATTTATTAGCAACATGATATGGACTAATACCCAACAATGCAAATGCTGTCAAGCAATGATCCCTGAGGATGTATAGCCACCCTGAGGTGCAGTTACCCCCATGTTGCACCCTTCAGTATCACCCCACTCTCTGGAGTGTGGCAGCTCACAGCTCCTGAAAGGGGTCTACTCCATCCCACACGGGCAGGGACACTTCTGGTGGGCAGAAATCAGCTATGGAACTTTGGGGTTTTTAAGCAGTCCTGGAACATTACATTTCTTTAAATCTTTGCCTGTATTAGCACATGTACCTCAGGTATTGATTGATTTTGGATTCATATCCATCTCCGATCTTTTTTTTTTTTTCTATTAGCTAACCAGACAAGTTGCTAATCACAGCTTCCTGCAGACTCAGAAACTGGATGAAGCTGCATATAACTGCACTGAACTTGAATGATTATAGAGAATATGTCATTGTTTTATTCTAATAGGAAGCTGGCATTCTGTAAATATTAGATTGCAGTGTCAAGTAGCATATAGGAGAATTTGCTTTTTATTCAAAGTCCTGTGGCTCTGAAAACCATCAGATGATACTCATTTGATATTCTGTTTGCAAAACCTCCACAAATTAAAATTGTTTAGGAGAAAAATATATCACAGGACACTGCTAGGAGGTAATTTCTGTGCTGCTGGTATTACAATTTTTTGTTACTAGTTATTAAGAAATTGATTAACTCAAGAATGCTAAAACGTTCAAGGTTCTGTTGTTAAAAGCTACAAATTCAACTGCAGATCTTGAATTTCTTTGCTTCTGTCATCTATCTGCTCTCATGATGTACATCTGTAGTCTATTTTAAATTGTTGATTATAAAGACAAGCAAATAGATACCCTGTCTACATCTTAAAGAGAAGGAAATATTTCAAACTGATAGTGAGAAAAATTGGATGGAAGGAATGGAAATGGCTGCTTCTGCTCACAAAAGATGGCAAGCAGTCAAACTGGAGAATGAAACAAATTACAAGGTTCATGGTAGCTGTGAATATGAATTCTTACTTTCGTATTGATCTTTAATGTTTGTGTCTCTGTATGTCTAAATGTAAAACATGATTTAGTGTGATTTTTGTTGTGGGTCTATCTCTAAGAAGACATGTATCTTTCTGTGAAAGAAAGGCAGAGAGAAAGAATATGCTCCTGAAGTTATTTCTTTCAATCTTTAAGTTAATAACAAGATTATATTGAATTTAGTCACACTAGGATTTTCCTGGAATATTCTCAGAATGAAAAACATTGCTTGATTAAAGGTATTATAATGTATATTGACCTGAAGTCTGCATATTTCCATACATGTCACTTAACCACACTAACTACCATTTCCAAAATAACTAAATTTCACCAAATAATTGCATGCAAGATTCAGTCCACCTAAATTATCTATAGTGGGATTTAGCCACCAACCGTAGTGGCACATTTAAACTCTTTCCCTGTATCCTGAAAATCCTCTGCCCAGAAGTATTGCAGACATGTACAAATACCTCATAGAAACAAGTATCTGAGGTTTAAATTTGCTTCCAGAACCTTCTGTCCAAGTTCTGATTGGTGTCCTGTGTCAAATCTACCAGTCAAACACAGATGGTCCATATACGTTACAACATTGGAGGGAGGATTTTCTTACTTGTAACATCAAATGGAATGAGAGACTGGAATATTGTATATGCAATTTAGACAGTTGTATATATTGCAATTTACATTGCAAAACCCCACAAAAATCAAGTGATTTATTCTGAGTGCTTCAAGTGTTCTCCAGCCATGAATATACTCAGTTTTCATTGTGAAAATAACTATACAATACTGTGGATTTTGCATTGATATTGATGGAATTTGTGTTACATCAAGAAGAAAAAAGTAAAAAACGCCCACAAAACAGCAAGAAGTCACTTTCTTAATTAACATTAAAACAGTTTTATCCAATGTGAAAAGGTACCCCAGGTATTCTTATCTGACAGTTTCAAATTATCTAGAAGACATTAAAATGCATCCTGGAAATACTGTGTTTTAATAGGAGCTTGAGACTTAGAAAAGAGAAAAAAAGAGAAATTAGGTGTCTAAAAGTACCCTCAGTAAGTGGTCAGTATATGAGTGGAGAAATGGAAGAACATGGGATTATAAGGTTTTAGTATTTTAGAATGGCAAATTTGTGCCTCAAACACTGAGGCAAAGTCTGAAGGACAAATTCTCAATGTCTATTCTCATCATGCTGTCCATCAAGGGGAGGAATAACGATTTGCACCAGCTGCTGAATTGCACTCTGAGTCCAGCTGGAGCACAAGAAAAAAAAAAAAGACACTGTAAAAACAGAGTGCTGCCACAGCACTGCAATGCAGAAAGTTTTAGAGAAAATCAATCATGAAGCAACTTGATAGATGGTTCAGATCTGAAAGAGAGGCAGAGCTACACTGCCTGCCCTGCTTTTGCTGACTTAGTCACAATATATATATACTGAACATGCACATGATTTTATTAATTTTTAAGAGCCAGGCAGAATTGTTAAAACAGCCATAAAAAGGCATGCTTTGTAAGTTTCATCAGCCTGTGAGTGGGCATAGGAATCATTATGGCTCAGAGATCAAGGTTTTAAATTTCACATAGAAATAAACACTGAATCCAGGTAGATTCAATTTTGTCTTTAGATGAAGAAATTGAATGACATAGAATAGATCACATAGTAGGAAAAGCATAAGGGCTATCAAATACTATTTCACTGATGGTTTTATGAGCTACAAATTAGTTACTTTCTTTTTACAGTTCAGGAAAAAAAAAGAAAAAATATAACAAAAGAGACCCTCCATCTTAATATTAAAAAATACTTGGTTTTAGTTAATTTTTTGTCTATGTTGACTTTTTAAAAGTTTTTCTTATGCCATGGAATGGATTTTTCCATTATATTAAAAAAAATCGATGAAAATATGCTTCTATATCTATGAAAAGACAAAATCAAAAAAAATAAAATTAATAAATACAATCAAATATTTTTTAAAACTAAGCAACTGAGGAGATGGAAGGAGGGCAGACGGGCAGTCAAGAAGGAAAGGAGGAAAAAGGGAAAGAAAGAAGGAGGAAAGGAGGGAGGGAGGGAGGGAGGGAGGGAGGGAGGAAGGGTTCCAAATAAACTATCAGTATGATTGTTCAAAGTTTCTTTTTTAAAGTGGTAGCATTTACTGATGAAAAATTTTTTTGCTGTAATACTTGACCAGCTGCAGATGTAATTAAGCCTATCAAATAAATATAATTATATAGTTGTGTGTATGAATATACATATGATTTATGTGATATGGTGAGGATAAACACAACTCAGATGGAATTAATTTTTCCTTACTTTAGACTCTACACTGTAGATATCTACATCTGATCTTACAAACTATCATTTTGGAAGTTGCAGAGAGTGCATCATTTATTCAATGTGCTAGATGAGTGTACTAGAAGGTGACTGCCCCTTAAAAGTATCTGTTCTGTCCTTTGCCTTAGAAAGAAGACTGAGGAGAATAGCTAAAGTTACACTGAGGCTATTTATGTAAGGATAAATAAATCTACTTTGCCATAGCTCTGCCTCTTCTTTCTCTTCTTATTAAAAAAAAAGAAATCATATCCTAATATCACCTTCTGGTATACAAAACTTTCGTTACTCATTAATTAATTTTCATTTATAAGTGGATATTATAAATAGACAAAAATAAGCACATATGTAGGTAGGGTAGCAATGATGCCAAAAGTGCTAAATAATTAACCTTAAGTTAGAGTGAGGCTTTCCTAAAAGTTAATGAGGTGGTTGTTAGATTAATTAAGGTTCAAGCAGGAAATTATAGATTAGATTAGATAAAAATACTACATGACAAATGGTACACCACATGGTATTTTAATGCACTATTAAATTGCAACTGTCCCTGGTAAAAGAAATATATACAAAGACTCTCAGGAAAACTTAAAGTAATATATCACTTTCTTGCTCATAGTAGTTACTTGTCAGCATGGAAGTACGTTCAGAGATATAATTCAAAATCCATAGTAGTTTTTTAGTTATCAGAGCTATTACACAACTACTATGATTTTCTAGAAGGATTGTATTTAATTCCATTGCACGAAATAATCATACACAGTGACTACATTCACAAAATACTTATGTGTCTGGTAACTACTAAAAGTTTCATATGTAGTGAATGTTCATTGCAGAAAATTAGAACTATAACACTTAGGAGCATAGTACTGTCATGATTTACCATGCCATGATACCAACTGACCACCAAAACTATATTCCAGAACTGTTCTTATTGCATTACTTGGTCCATCAGGAAATAAATATAATTGGATAACCCAGTAATTCAAAGTCCCAGTGCTTGTCTACCACTAACAAAAATGTTCTACCAACACACGTATGCATGCTTCAAGCTATCCAATAAATATGGGGCAATCAGTGTATCTTCACCTTATCCAATTATTTTAAGAAAGAGAAGGACTACTGGGACCTTTAGAAGAAAAAGGACACAAAACGAACATAATTTGTTTTATCTGAAAAAACCAAGGATGAGAGGGAATATAATTGTTGCTTATAAATAAATTAGTGAGAAACCTAAGGGACATAAAAGAGCTATCTAGGTAACAGACAATGTTGGTACAAGAATAGGTGGGTAGAGAATAGCTGTGAGTAATCAATGCAACCTTGACAGAGAAAGTATGTGTGTAAGATGAGGAATGAATTTTGGATAAAGTGTTTAACAGGAGTAGTAGAAACAAAAGCAAATGAAGAAACAAAGCAGTCTCCTAAACAAAAGAAAAGAAACTCAACAAACAAATAGGAAAAGAAGCCATACCATTAAGGCAGAAGTGAATTAATTTATGAAGTGCATTATGCTAAATGATTAGCTTAACTGTGATGAGAGGAAGAAGGGATCTGTGACCTAGAAGCCCCTTTGAGTTTAATATTCTATTATATAACTTAAAACAAAATGGACAAAGTAGAGTGTAATGTAGAAATAGCTAGACAAGACTTATGGTTGTAAAAGAAGATTGAGGGGTACAACCATAATAAAAAATGGTTGAAGTGATTTTTAAAAATATGTTGAATGACAGAAAACACATCAGGTGTTTAAATCTGGGCCTCAGATGATGTCCAGGTTTTACACTGATAATATTCTGGGTCGTGTACAAGATGATGGAGAAAGGTGATTTTTTTTTAAGACTAGGGGAATAAAAAATTCTAAATTATATTGAAATCGAACACAAAGTTTTTATAGTCATGAGGAAATCATCAGAAGTCTTGCCAATACTCTGCATGTAAGTCTGGCTTCTTCTGGATTGCATTCTGAGGGTGTTAGAAACAAGACAATTCTAGGCTCAAAATCACAACCAAATGAGTGAGGTATTGTGTTGGAACTTGAATAGCTTCCCACTTTTCAGAGTTTATAAACTCAGATATAGAATTCAGAGTTTATAAGCTCAGATGCAGAACACACTGTTGTATTTATATGAGTTTATGTGCAGAAAAAAATAGATATGCCTAAAATACTATCCATGACTTGAAACAAAGGAGGAAAATAAGTTATAATGGTAAATGATATAAGTATATAATATTTTTTCGTCATATTTTGACTTGTTTTATACTATAAATTTTGAAAATATTATTTATGAGTTCATATTTTAAGTTTACACTAGTACACAGTATGTTGTATACGAACATCTCAGTTTTTAATTTTCTTGTCATAAGAAATCTATTGGATAGATGTGGTGGGTTGACCCTGTTTGGATGCCATGTGCCCAACAAGCCACTCTATCACTCCCCCTTTTCAACTGGATGGGAGAGAAAATAAGACGGAAAACAAATCACTAGTCGAGATAAAGCAGTTTACTAAAGCAAAACTGAAAGATTGTGAGCATATAAGCAAAGGGGAAAAAAAAAACCCAAAGATTTTCTTTTCTACTTACCATCAGCAAGCTATCTCCAGCCACTTCTCAGGAAGCAGGGCTTCAGCACAGGGAGTGGTTGTTCCCGAAGGCAAATACTGTAAAATAACAAATGCCTCACCTTCCTTCTCCTTTCTGAGCTTCAATACTTGAACTGACGTCATATAGCATGGTCAGTTTCGTCAGTTTGGGCCAACTGTCCTGGTTGTGTCCTCGCCCAGGATTTCGTCTTGTATCCAGCCTACTGGTGAGGAGGTGGAATATTGGAGCGACTGTAAAGATGCTGGACCAACACTGCTGGGCAGTAGCCAAAACACTGGTGTATTATCAACACCTTTCTAGCTACTGGAACAATACAGGAACTGTAAGGGCTTCTGTGGGGAAAACTAACTCTTATCTTAGCCAGACCCAGTAGAGCAGGATCAGAAAATTTTGTCATAAATATGTATGGCTTTAAATTCTTTTTGTGGTTTCAGCCAAGACAGGGTTAATTTTTGCAGTAGCCAGGAGGAGGCATGGCTAGGACTCAGAGATTATTCGATACCACCTCATATAATTTTCTGAGGACAGGAAAAGGGGTCCCTTCAGGGTAGCATGGTGAATCGTTCACCTCTTGTACCCTCTGTTATTAATATTGTTGCTAGTACTATTCATTTTCATATTTCATTGCTGTTCCTTCTAAATTGGTCTTATCTCAACCCATGATGTTTACCTCTTGCGCCTCCAATTCTCCTCTCCAGACAGCCACAGAGGGGTAGGCAAGGGGAAGGAGGGAGGGAGTGAGTGATATGTGGGTTGAGGTCTTTCAGTGAGAACACTAAATTGGATAATACCATTCCCAATGGCAATTTGGTTGTATGGTAGTATCATAATGGCAGTTCTCTATGTAGAATTGAAATTAGAAATTTGTTTAAAGGTAAGACTTTTCTCTCTTAAAAAATAATGCTAAAGCTGGTGGTGGCAGTTACTTTTACACCCCTGTGCATGTGAGCTGTGGATGGTTACATCACGCATTAAGTAAACTTTTTATAATAGAGTGCAGTTTGTTGGTTTTGTTTTTCTTTTCCCATCATGTTGTCTTACTGTAGTGGTTTTGAGTCTAGGCCTTCCTTGGCGACCAGGTTGTAACCAAGGAACCAAGGCCATGTTCCCAGTATTCCATACGATTTTTACGTAAGGAAGAGTATAAATAAGAAGAGAGAGGAAGCTCTTGCACTCCTTATTCCGGTGGACCGAAGGAGAAGGTTCTTTGCTGTCTCTCTGTCTGGGTAAAGGACTGAGGCCTAGTGTGCCTGCTCGGCCCTGAGAGGCAGATAGTGCCGGAGGTTGTTTGGTGCGGTTCGCTGTTCTCTTGAGGGAAGTATTTGCTTTTTATCCTTTTTATCCCTTTTTCCTTTTTCCCTTTTCCCTTTCCCTTCCTTTTCCCTTTTGAGGGGTTCCCTGTGAGTGTTATATTGTATATAATTCTATCTATAGATATAAATGTGTTTCACTTGAAATTCAGTTTGGTTTGGGTTCTTTTTTTTTTTTTTTGATCTTTTCTGTCTGCTGTGAGAGAGGGAGAGGGAGGGGGAAGGTTTTGTCCCTGTGGTCCGGGCACTTGGCTGGGAGCCAAGTCTAACCTGGGACACTTACTTTTCTTGGTTGCCAATAATTTTTAACTCTAATGCAGATGCTTCTTTATCAGAGTATTTCAGTTTTAGGTCACTGGCTCCGTTCCATCACCCACTCGAGATAAAGATGTGCTGTAGGCATCAATTCAGCTCCAAGCGGGTGTCCCTGTTGCTACCACTCCAACAAGTACTTAGTGACATCCTCCTTGCCAATCTCACTGGACAGACCAGTAACTGCACAGAAATAGCTTTATTCCATCTGAGCTTATGATGGATCTTCTGAGCAAAAATTGAGCCCTGCTGGTAGAACAGTGTGAGATAGATTGCATAGGCTGCTGGGGTTTTGTGCAGACAAAGGACTTCGCTCTAATGATGACTATTCTGATTCTGTTCGTTGTGAGTCAGTGTCTTTATCTGTGATTAAGTTTGCTCCCTACTCACATTCTACCTTAATTCCTTCTATCTGTATTTTCCTTTTGGAGTCAGGAGGAAAACAAAGAGTTTATGCACTGATTTCTAATATAAAACAGATCCTTCTTTAACAAATTTTCATTTAGAAAATCATCTTGGTCTGATCGTAAATGACAATTTCCTTTTTTTTCTAATTTTGATAAATGAGAAAACACGAAAACTCTGCATTTACAAGAATAAACTGCTCTTAATTATTATTTTATAAAAAATAATTAGGAAATTCAAATATAATCTCATACACATAAGTGTATGCAGTATTAGACATTAGCATTATAGACAATCTTACTATTCTTCGTGAGGATATTCATAACATTTTAAAAGTACTTTTCTATGTAAGTAATTCTACGTGTAGGTAATCACAGAATGGGTAAGCTTGGAAGGAACCATAGTGGGTCATCTGGTTCAACCTCCTTCCTCAAGGAGGAAGCACATTGAGCACATTGAACAGAATTGTCCAGATAGTTTTCGAATATCTCCAGTGAGGGAGACTCCACAGCCACTCTGTTCCAGTGCACCTACACAGTAAAGTTTTTCCTCATATTTAGGTGGAATTTCCTGTGCATCAGTTTCTGTCTGTTGACTCTTGTCCTATTGCTTGGCACCACCATGACAAGTCTGGGTCCATACTCTTCACGCCCTCACTTCAGATACTTATAGACATCGATGAGGTCCCCTCTCAGTCCTCTCCTCTCAAGGCTGAACAAGCCCAGGTCCCTTAGCCTTTCCTTGTAAGAGGGATGCTCCAGTCCCCTAAACATCTTGTTGCCTTCCACTGAGAAGGCCCACTTACAGAGCTCCATGTTGTATTACCACAGTTTGAACAGATGGCTGCAGCACTTTGTACAATGATTTAATCTTTTTCGATAAAGAATGTTCTGAAAAGACAAATTATTACTGCTCCAAATCAGATATCAATCCTCCTAAAATTTTTGTGTTATACAGTCTTTTACAGCATAGGTTATTGAATTTCACTAGATTTCAGTATCTCAATGAATTGAATGAGTTATCAATAGGGAAAAAAATATTTATGTCCTAAATAACATACTGATATTTGTGAAGACTATGTTACAAAAATACGTTCTGTGAAACACAGTTTTAGTAGAAGATATTGCATTACAAGTGGTACTTCAGTGAGCCAGCAAACATACAATCACCAGATAAATCACTGAGATAGAGATATAGGGTTTTCTTTCTCTAGTAAAAAAGCAATCTGCCAATTGTAGAGGACCATTCCAAGAACACAGAAATAAGATTTTTTTTATTCATTTCTCTCATGTCACCCATCTCAACATTCTCTGCAAAAAAGTATAAAATGGTGTTAATAGGAGTTCAAGTTTTCTAATTGATTCTTGCAAGTCTGGAAGAATTACAGAATATTGTAATATGATACCATTTTTATTAATCCAAAATAATTTACTATGAAACATATAATGCTTTGGTTATGACTTGGAATGCTTTAGAATGCTTCAGAAATTCTGTACTATTTTTAAGTGCATAATGCTGTTTAGAGGCACTAATGCAATTTATGCTGTATCAACTTTTCCCATCTTTTATTCAGTGTCTTACTGATGTAAAACCACTCAATAGTTCTGAGATTTCTTCATCCCAAAATCTTTATGACAGAGTCATATAATTTGTGATACTTTTTCTTCTGGTTTCTTGATGTTTTCATTTCTGGATATAGAATGGCACATTTTGAACAGAAAGAGAAGAGAATCAGCTTTCCTGCTTATTCCACAAGTAGTTGACAGCAAGAGCTGTTGTGCAGGATATAAGAATTATAGGTGCAGTGTTCCGAAGTAAGTGAAGAACCCAAGTCTTCCATTTCCTTAGTTAATGTGCCCATCGATAGACAAACATTTTTTTTCTAACTTCTGCAGTTTACAGATTCTGAAACCATTCTCCTGCAGGTGCAGACTCTTGCACTATGAATTTTAACCCCTGACAATACTATTGCTTTTCTTAATAATTTCTTTTTGGACTTGTTAGAAGCCATTACATACCTGCAGCAGTTTCTGAACCGTAAATTATAATCACTGAACTAAATTATTGTGCACTGTCATTCAAGAGCTTCTTTACAACAGTGATTTATGTCTGGAGAAAATCCATCTGACTAACACTAGATCCAATGAGCATAGATAAACCTTAAATCCATGAGTTTTGATAAGCTTTCCCAATTTCAAATATACCTGCTGTAAGGCAGAAGATTGTTTACATTATGAAAACATTCTGAATTCTTTTTTAGAGACATCCAACACTTTCTTGGAGACTATATGGGAGATCTAAGGCTCTAACTTTGACAATCTCATTTCTCTGCTGTTGAAGATGTTTCAGTATGTAGTGGGGATGATGTCATAGATACATCTGTTCAAAGCATGACACAGTCTCACATCAAAAGGCATTTTATGTTGACAGAACAGACAGAAATAGACTAATAACATGCCTACCAAAGAGGAAAAGTTTGGTGGCTATGTCAGGGGGGAAGTTGTATTATTTTTTAGTTATTTATGTGTCCCTCCAAATTACTCCCAGCAGGTACAACAGCAAACTCAGACTTCTAACTCAGGCCCAAAAGATCAGTTTACACACGGCAAGAAAGTTAGTCCTGTGGCAACTGCTATCAAACTTAATTTATGAGTAATCAGTATGAAAAAAATCTCTTCTACAGTTACAGTGCTAACAGAGACAATGAGACAGTGAATAGGTTTGAGACAAAGGACTGCAATGAAAGTGGATAGGACTCCTAGTCACCTTCTCAGTATAGTATTTGATTAATCAGTGCTGTAGATCTCAAGTAGGAACTTTGGACTGCCCTGAAGTCTTCCACCAGGCTTCTTCAGAGTGTGTATTAATCTGGTCGTTCTTTCCAGACGCTCTTTGACCTGTTTCCTGCCAACTAGTTGAACATATTTTGCATAGACAAGATGCTTGTAAATAATCAATCTAAATTCTTTCTGCAGATACAAAAATAATCAGGTGAGACAGTATGTGATTGAGATAGTTAGGAGATTTTTTCTCTGAATTTTAAGATAATACAAGGAAAGGATACTGCATGACCTAGAGAGGTTAGGTGGGATCACAGGATGCAAGAATTTGGAAACACAATGGTTCTGGGAATCTAAGACAATCCAGCTGAAGTTGCCAGTGCAATGGTCATTGAAACTGAGACTTTTGTTTCCATCTGAAAGGTGGCCAACCATCTACTTAAAGAGATCTGGTTCCCCATCCAAGCACTGCCTTATGCCAAGAACCCAATGGCTATCTCAGTAATCTTAAATTGGTTCAGGGTCTGAAGTGTAAGACATTTCTCTTGACAGAAAGAGATATTAATGTGTTTTTTGCAGTAGTCACAATATTAAAATTGATTTTAATAAACTGTAATGTTGTCAGGATGGAACTGATTATTTGTGCATTCTGAGAATTAAAGACAGTAAAGTGGTTTTGTAAATTTCTGAACTCAGTCCCATAAATCCTGACCACTTCCAATAGACATATTCTTTGACCATGACTAAAGCCACTTGATGCTTAATTCTATGTATCTACATCATCATTTCACAGAGATATTTGAACAATTAATTTTGCTAATACTTAAGTTTGCAAGCTATTTATTTGGAGCCTGATGGGGTATTTTTTTCTTAACTTCTGTTTCCTTTCACATCCTTTTCACTCAGTTTCAGTTCTTTACGTTAACTTGCTTAAAGTTTATTACAACATTTAATTAACTGGTTAATTAACTTTACTAGAATAATACTAATATTACATGGAAGTCTACTTAGCATCTTCAGAATTCTTATTAATATTAATATAATGGTAAAATGTTTGGATGTCTCTGAGCCTATGAGATTTCAAGTATTTAGATGATTTAATATATCTTTTACAGCTTTTACATCTTCATTTTAATGGGGAAATGTTGTCTGTAAAAAGTTCAGCAATAATTCTGAAGTTCCTAAACTCTATACCATCACAAAAGATTTTATTCACAAATTGCCAAATGATAACCAGAACATATATATCCAAAATTGTACAGAAATTCTGTTTTTTCTTTAAGGGGAGGGCTGGGGAGAGAGTATGTATGACTATCCAAAGTATAATTAATAGAGTGTCTCCCCTATTCTAATAGTCCTAATGGACCCCTTTGTAGTGTGTCCTAAAAACAGTGACTTACCATCACCTTGGAATCTAAAGCAGAGTGGAAATTATTGCTACACTTCTAAAGTGACAGCAAAATTGTTCAGCTCCAAATGGAAGTTGTAGAGCATAGGACATGGAATACTAAATCATCTAGCAGCATAGAGGAATTCAGGCACATGATTGATGCCAGATTTCTGCTGTGGGATCAGAATCCATCAACCAAAGTAGCTATTGCCATTAATCATGTTTCTGAAGTGTTTGGTATTTCTGTGACTTAACAATATGTAGCAGTCCCTCTGGTGGCAGGAAGTGGGAAGGGAGAAAGAGGCTTCTGTGCCCCTAAATGATGACACAGCAACAACTGCAGGGAAGTAAAAAAGAGAAAAGAAAGAAAGAGAGAAAAGGAGAGATAGAAGGAGAAAGAGAGAAGTGAAGGAAGGAAAGAGGAAAGGAAGGACTGGATATAAGTAGATAAAAGTAGAAACCTTTCACCATGAGGGGAGTCCTCTGCCAAGAGACTGTGTCCACCTTCCTCCCCAACGTTTTCAAGACCCAACTGGATCGAGCCCTTGGCAGACAGATCTGAATGCAAAGCTTACAAGAGGAGTCTCTTCAAGAGCAGAATATCACTAATGCACAGAAGGATCATTTCCCAGCAGCTCCCAAACATATAACTGAAGCTCTGATATTGCTAAAAATGGTTACTTGAGCTCAATAGCAATAGCAATCTTTTCTGAACTGTGATACCAATTTTTTTGACATGGGCAAACCTTGAAATCTTGAGCTTACACCAAAGAGGTATTAATCATGGTGCAGATGTGCATTTCAGTTCTTTCTGAGCAGCAATTTAGCTCATCTTATTTCAGAGCTGCTTTCTAAAAATGGGTTTAAGCTTTTCTCAGACTTTGAGCCACTCAAAACTGTTTCAGGGGAGAGAAGATTATAAAGAATCCAAGACTAATGACAACAGGCACATTCTTTTTAATTAACATCTGCAAAATTATTAAACAAAGGCTATTATTTTCCTAGACAAACATGCAGACAATTGGTTTATAACCATCAGTAAAATAATCTATCTAATATTTTTCATGGCACCTGCTGCCATGTACTATTTGAAAGAAAACATCAACAGAAATCAGATCCCTAATGTTATCCCTAACAGAATGTAATAAAACATTCCTATGAATACCATGTTGCTTAAAACACAATTTTAAGGAAGTTGTATCTCATGAAGCACCTTTGTTTAAAGTGACTTAGAATTTGAGTCATAACTGATGCATGCACATCCATGATGGCTTGTAGAAAGCAGAAATATCCACAGGCCTGTGAATTTTAAAGCATGTAGAACAGAATTTTTTTCAAAATGCCTCTTTCCTCACTTCAGAGTTATACAATGTATATTTCTACATCTGGACCACTTACCTGAATAGCCATTGGAGAAAAACAGTTATAAGGCACTACAGTTAATTTAATTTCTTCTAAAGGCAAGTGCCTAAAAAGGTCAGATGATTTGTATCCTACATTTGTTCACCTGCACTGACTATCAAGAGAGTCTAGGCAAGTAGCTTAAATGTAGATGCTTAAAGCTGGCTGAGATTAATTCTGTCCTCAGAGTTAATTATATATATATATATATATATATAAAATCTTTCTGTTACACTCTCTATTACTAAATGCATCCACACAAGCAGTTTCAAAGACATTCCTTCCTATGCCAGATTATGTAGTAACTCACATTTCTAAATATTCAAAGACATTTCACTCAGACCACACAGCAGTTGGCCCAGAGACTCATTATGGGTGGTCTCTGAAGACTGAATGGATTATTGGAAGAGTCTGAAATACAGTGAGAGCCGTGTTGTAGACCACTAAAACAATAATGTTGCAGTATAAGAATAAGATACATTTTTTGAGTATCTTATGCACATGGACATGCTTGAGGATGCAGAACCTGCAGGGAGAGTGTTGGGGAACATACAAAATAGAGGGATCCAAAGCCCATCAATACTGTCCTTTGTTGCAGAACTGAGTAAATGTCATTAGTAGGTTCTGATGTAGGACAGATCCTACATCAATTTTGGTTTGAGGAAACATAATAAATCTTTTGAGTTTGGAGCCCAAGACTGAGTTAATATTTATGCCTCAGACTGGGTGTTTGAGTTTTCTGAAGACCTACACTATTTTATAGTGCAGATAAATCCATATAGATGGAAAAGAGGTAGAACAGAAACAAATCCTATGCATCTATCAGTTGTCATTTCTGTAATTATACTAATTAAGTCACATACTGAGGTTTAAACTGTGGTCCAAAGGAAGAAATGAGAGTTTTACTGTTCATTTCAGTGATACAGGTTTTAAAAATGCCAATGAGCAGTAGGAAATATATTAAAGAAAAAAAGTCTCAAAAAACCTTTTGTTTTTGAGAGACTTTCGTGGTATATACGGGCTGAGATATTGGTTAATAGTGACCAAGAGATTGGCTGTGGTTTACAGCCAATGTCTGTTTCTTCAGACATTTGTGGCACAGTCATTTGCCTCTGAACTAATCACCTTGTTTGCACTGGTCAGAGAGAAAATACTAGTCTATAGAGCCATTCCTTCAGCCCTTTCTACTGCTTTTGGCTGCATAGAATTAATTTTCTTCATAATAGCTAGAATAGGATTATGTTTTGCATTTGTAATATGTGTTAATAAGACAGGAATGTTTTCATTATTCCTGAGCAGTGCTTTCAGAGCATTAAGGACTCAAGAAGTCAGCAAGTGGACAAGAAATTGGAAGGGGATAAAGCCTGGACAGTTGATCCCAACTGACCAAAGGGATATCCCAGACGATACAGCCTCATGATCAGGGTATAAAGTTGTAGGAAGAAAGAGGAAAGAGGGGATGTTCAAAGTGATGACGTTTGTCTTCCCAAGTCTCCATTACAAGTGATGGAGCTCTGTTTCCCTGGAGATTGCTGAACACCTGCCTGCCCATGGGAAGTAGTGAATGAATTCCTTGTTTTGCTTTGCTCGTGTGTGTGATTTTTGCTTTAGCTATTAAACTGCCCTGATCTCAACCCACCATTTTTCTCCCTTTTACTTTTCAGATTCTCTACTCCATCCCACCAAGGGAGAGGGAGAGAGCAGCTGCATGGCATTTAGCTTAGAATAGGAGGAATGCTGCCTGAAGTGCCTGATTCTCTTTATTGATAATATAAGAAGGCTGGAGTTGTTACCAGACAAATCCTATCCACTAAGTCAAAAACAAAATTACAAATAGAAATATTCATTTTTCTGGAATTTGACTCCACCTGTTGTGATACAGAGAATAAGAGCTGTTTATGCATATGAGCAAAGAAAATAATCAGTATACTTTTCCTAATAACAAGGAAGATCTGAATCCTCCTTCTTTCTCCAGCACTGCAAAACTTTTAACAGTTGTTTCACCCAGATTGACAAATTATCTCACTCAGTCTCTTGCATTTTTGCCTATTGGGAAGGGTACACAAATACAGAATTTTACCTTCACAGTAGAACTCGGAAGATTTTTTTTGTTTTGGTGGGTTTTTTCTTTTTCCTTTTTTTTTTTAAATAAAATTACAAAGAAATAAATAATTAGTATAGTTGCCCTGGGGTATACTGTCATTTAATTTCAAATGCTTCCTAACAAAGACAGCAGAACACAGGAAAAATCCATACAGACATAATGCAGAAATCTTTTATTTTTTGGATACTGTTTTAAAATCAATTATATGTGAGCAAGGAAGGCCTGAAGGTAACAAGTCAGTAAATGTTGTTTTATTAGCACTGAACTGTCTTTACAACTGAAATACATTTTAGCCACATGTCAATCATATTCTAACATAGTCTTTTATTAGTTTTCCTCAAAATATTGCTTTTTTCTCAGTTTAAATGAAATGGAAAATTGAAATACTCTTCTACGTTTTTATATTCTCCACAAGAAAATTTAGAACTAATCTAAAATAAAGCAAGTAGCAATCTATCTGCTTTGTCAGTCAGTATTGACATAGTGTTCAATTCCATCTGTATGCTAATATCAAGATTCAGTTCTGAAAATGTATTCTTCAAATTAAACACAAGCCAAAAATGTAGTTCTGATGTAATTCCAGTGGATAAATATGTATCATTCACAGCTTCATGAAGAACCTTCATATTTCAGTAAGATTTTGATTTTAAATAAAAGAACACACCAAAAGCCACAAAAATCTCTGCAAAAGCTGAAGGCTGCATTTATATAGATTTTTATTCCAAGTTCAGATTTAATAATAAAGACATAGTTGCTGCATTCAATATCTGGCTGAGCTTCAGCAGGATATTGAGCAGCCATACTCTTATTTTAAAAAATTAATTTGTAATAAATATCTATGTCTACATCACAAAGCTCTGGGATTTCCTTTTAAAGTAGAAGAAAAAATAAGCATCTAATGTGGAAGCAGTTGCAATTACTTTTTTTCTTGTTGACTAGGAAGCAACACTCAAAGGAAGATTACCAAGTTTTCACTTCTACCAACAGCAGTTTCCTTACAGGAAGGTAAATCTTCTGCAGTGAGCATAGAGGAAAGAAACACATTAAGTAAGCACTATCAGTTTACTTAGATATAGATCTTAGGGGGTTTGTACCAGTGAGTATCCAGCCACACTCCACACAAAACAGATTGATCACAGTGAAATTCTTAATGGACTTCATGGAATGCTTGGCTCTTCTGCCTTTCCAGATTTATAGGAGTCTCTGCTGGAGGTTGACTATATTCTGGGGAAACCAGAGAGGAACAGCTGATGGCATGAATGCTGCTCATGTAAGGGTGATCTCCAGGAAATACACTCACATATTTTTCTCTTGTCTGTTTATGGCATCTCTCAGTGTGGTATTACTTTCCCTTTTACAACAAAAAAGTGTGGCTTTGTTTTTATAACCCATATGGCATTACATTAAATTGTCACAGAAAAATTGTTTAAATTCTCCTGGATATTGGGCTTTTGAGGACTGCTGCTGTCTCTTTGTTAGTTAGCAATTCATAGAAAAATTGAAAAAGCAAATAATAATCATATTATCCCTATTCCTTAAAAAAAAAAAAAAAAAAAAAAAAAAAAAAGTTTAAAACATCTACTGTGATGTGGGTTTTTTTCCATAAAAATAACATTTAAAAAATCTAATTGAAAAGGGCAGAGAGGAAGAAGGGTCCTTTTATTTTTTGTCTGTGTCTCTGTTTGTGTACCTTTTAAGTCAGGAATTCTTACTGCTCTTTAATAATTGTGCTTCCAGAATGGAAAGGAAGGTGGGCTTATACTAGACTATAGTGCTATTAAATGTATAGTCAGAATGCAGAGAGTGACACCTTGAACACCAAGAGGGAAGATATTTTACACTTCAGTGGTTCTGAAAGGGTTTACACAGGCTTGAGGTGATTATAGAGGCATTAAATGAGCAAGAAACTGATGAACATGATCCAGATCATCAATAAGCAATCCAGATGTGCAGCACAAGTGTATACAGAGATTGATGAATCCTTTGAATTGGGTAAGGGAAGCAGTTGGAATTTGACAGGTTATTTACTGACTGCCATAACCTTTAATACTGCTCCATGAATCAGGTAGCACAAAGTTACAGCAATGGCAGGCTCCATCTTAGCGCAGAGGCACTGCTGCTCCTAGAGTGCCCTTCTCAGGTCATCTCTAGACGTGCACTCCACTCATAGTTACAAATGCAACTGTTTGTTGACCTTCTTGTAACAGTTTCTACCACAGTAGCAAAGTAAAAAAAGGGCAAAAGGGTGCATTCAAAACAATATTGAAAAAATTGGGGAATATGGGGGCTTAACACTTCGTTCCCTGCTTAAAGCAGAGTCTATGCATGCAGTCAAAGTTCAGCTATTTATTAAGTCATTTATTGTAAAGATGCTGAGAAGTATCAGGACCTTTTGTGCAATATGCCAAACGCTGTCATTATCCAAGACAGTTTAGTCTTCCTCTTCCAAATCTGATGAGTTTAAAGAAATTCCTCTCTTCAGATATTCAGTGCCACTTCTCTGTGGAGGTTATAGCCCTCCCAGGAGATCAAATTAAGTGAGCACATCTTGTGTGTTTCAATAGGAACTCAGCTAAGAGCAGCAATAATAGATGTTCTTCTGTCTGGGATGCAGGATTATGAAGGTCCAGTACGGGGCTAGTTACTGATCAGATTCATGCCTGCAATTTATACTGTGCCATCTTTATCAAAGCAGACTATGAAACCCTGTCTGAGGGAGAAATTACTCCTGCTCAGGGAGCAACTTAGGCTCTATGGAAATGACCAAGTGGCATAATTGAGGATAAGATAGAAAAATGTTCCAAAGGAGTGAGAGGTCTACAAGCAACGTGGTGCAGTAGACAACAGAAGGCTACTGAAATCAGTAGAGCATGGACAGAGCTACACATTACAGACAAATTCATAGGAGGAGTTACCTTTCCTCTAGTCACAGAAGTACTTTGTAAAGAGTTATGCACCGAAAAGTCCTTGAAATAACATCAATCTGAAAGCTAACTAGGACATCAAGACCTACATGCCAGAACGGGGTGATCACCCTTTTTTCCTCCTGATTCCAGACTTCTCTTAAAACCCCCGTTATCAAATTAGAAATTTCGCTTTTTATTTTTTTTTTTTTTAATTACTCACTTAAAATACACAAAAAATCCATTTTAAATTGCTGACCAGTTTGGGGCCTTTCACATGTTCATTGCAAATTTTGGGCCACAGATTTTATTATCCCAGCAGGATACTGCAAGTGAGGCTGGTAGTCCACACTTCTACCACATCTGATACCACTGAGCCAGAATAGGTGACCAAAAGTACAAGTGTTTTGAGGTATCTGTGTAATACTATCTAGAGAACAGTCATACTCCAGTTGTCAAATAAGTTACAGCAACTTGTGTTTAATTGGTAGTAGCTTTAGTAATGTTAATCCTGTAATTTATACCTTATCTTTTTATTCTACATGAGAGGGAATAGGTAATACAAAGGACTTAACTGTTCTGTTCAATTTTATTTGCTTTGCTTGGCTAAGTATAAACTTAATTTCTAGACTATAAGAATAAAATCTTGGTTGCACACATGAGGGGCACAGTGAACTCATCCATTCCACCAAAACCAGAGGTTTTGGCATTTCCATCCTGTATCCTTTTGAGAAGTGTCCACGGGAGAGTTTATCAGCCCCTGTCAAAACATTTCAGAGTTTGGAGTTTTTCACAATGATGGAGAAAAACAAAGGTACCTCATTCCATCTCTCAACTGCGAGGGTAAAATATAAATAGGAAAAAAGTACTAAGGGCTATCTTTGGGAACTTTTTCAAAAGCATGAATTCTTTTGGAAGTTTAAAAATTTTTCATTTCCTTTTCATGTACTACCAGAGGTCATTCAGAGCTTTCTGAAGGGCAGAAGGTATGGAATGTCCACCAGTTTTCAGCTCACAAACAGTTATTTGCACTACAGCTAATTCCGATTCTTAAAGTCTTACCACTATGTGGTTGTATGCAGACCATCGTACTGGGTCTGGTTGATATGAGGTTAACTTTCTTCATTGCGGCTTTTATGGTCCTGTGTTTTAGATTTGTCATCCTAACAATGTTAGTAACACACCAGAGTTTTTATTATTGTTCAAAAATTTTTGCACAACATCAAAGCTGTCTCTTTTTTCCCACTATTACCCCAACAGTGAGTAGGGGTAATACTGGAGGTGAGGAAGCCAGGATGGAGAGTATTTGGACAGTTGACCCAAACTGGATAAAGGAATATTCCACACTGTCTTTTGTCTGGGGTCAATTCATAGATACTGTGAGCATACACAGCAATAGCTCTGCCTGTTAAAAAAATCATCACTAATCATTTAGAATCATATATAACTCAGTTTTACAAATTGGATTTAGGAGAAAATATTAATTCAAGCATAAACAAACTTGCTTGTTTTGTTCATCTGACTTTTGTAGGAAAAATCATTCTAAAACTGATAATGTAAAGACTTTGTGACAAATAAAAGAGATTCAATGGAAAATGAACAATAGAAAAACTTCACATTTAGAGGTGAATGACAGGAAATTTCCATTCAATTACACAGTAAGTTACTCTGAAGCATTGTTTCCAACAAACAAAAGATAAAAAGAGTTCATAACAGTGTTGATATAATATTGTGTTAAAATAAAGACGTAAATACTGTAGGTATCTGTAAGAGGAAAAGCCTCTCATTTGATCTGCCAACTGAGCTAAAGAAAATATAAGAGTGGAAGGTCAGATGATAAGATGCAAAGAGGAGAGAGTTTTCATAATTGCTGTTAAAAATGAATAAATCAAGTAAACATAGTACAAAATAAATTGTATACCAGGGTAAAGTGCAGTTGGAAAAAAAAAAAAGTATATTAGAGATGAAAAACAAAACACTTAACTTTCATTTTTTCTTCTGTGTAGACAAGATTGCTCATTTATAAATATATCTTCCAAGATACTTAGTATATCTAAGACACTCCAATAGAAGCGTAAGAGAGCTTCAGAGAACACTTTAAATTGTACAGCCTTTCAGGAGGGCTAGAAAAGAAGTAAAGAACCCTACAAGACAGTGGGGGTTTTGTATAAAACAAATTGCACAATAACTGTTAATGAGTGCATGTAAATAACAGAGAAAAGATCAGAGTCCGGAATAATACTGAAGGGCTTCAACAATTGGATCTCTTCCACGATGTAGTCCTTGACAAAATAATTACTTGATTACCATCTTTTGATTTACTCTGTAAAGAAGAAGAGTTACTTCAAGAACAGATTGTCTTTGACTAAAACACTGTCGGTTTTGGTGGGGGGGGGTGTGTGGAAGAGAGGGAAGCAAGAACATTAAATGCATATATTTATGGCTGTTGCCTAGTATTATAGCTGAATGGCTAAATTCAGCCTTTCCAGTAAGAACACCCAGAATAAGGTTCCTTTATATTAGTTCTTGTAGAAAATATATGTAGGGAAAACTTGTAAAAATGGAAAGGAAATAATTTCCATGAGAAAGTAGTGTTTCTGAGGACAATACAGACTCCCTTCTTGCTCAGAAGCCCTTGAAGGAGGCAAAGTAGCAAGGACCAGCATCCATTTTGTGTTCAACAAATGTGTGTTCAACAATAAGCGTATTATAGGTAAGATCACCTTCTAAGTATTATCATGTACTTCTTATATGTATGTATCTGTTGAGGTAACCCAAATCCAACAGACTGGAGAGCAAATTTGTCCAGTGTTTGCTGATGTTCCTTTTTGTAGGTCCGGACAGTAACGAGGCTGACCATATATCTACAGCAGAAGATATAAACACACATGTGCAAACACACACATTATACAGAACAGGTTAAAAAAAAAAAATCAACAGAACATTATCTTTACTGGTACCCATATAAACACCAACACATTTACAAAAACTTAATTAGCACAGCACAAATACAATTGTCCTTTCCAGATGATACAGGTCGAAGTTCACTAGCGAGGCAAATGCATACCCTTCTTCTCTTGGTCCATGGTCACATGGCTGAAGTAGCTGTCAATCAAAAGTATTAAAAGTATTTTAGCGTAATTGCTGTTTTGGAATCACTGTTCAACAATGAAAGAGGAGCAAAACAAGCCAGAGTTCACTGCAAAAACTTTTGCTGTTGGCATAATAAAACCCAGAGAATTGTGGGGGGTTTGTGAGGATGGAGGCTATTCTTAGAGTATGACATTCACTGTCATGTTTGAAGCAGAGCTGCCAAAACAAATGTGTCAGGTCATGCAGCAAGTAGTTTATCTCTCTGAAAAACATTAGAATAGAGAGGACTGTGGTCTCAGAGATAGGCTAGTAATTAGGTATTGATTGCTTTAGCTAACACATTGTGTACAATTCTAAACAAATGCAAGATCATTTCTGACTCCTTTCTTTTAAACCCAGATATTTGTCAGTGCATTCATTTGAAAGATTACAAAATATGAAGCAATTTTAACAGCTGATTCACTTGGGCTTCGATTGATTTGATTTCTAGAAAAATCCTCCATTTGAAGGGAATGTCAAAAGAATCAGCAGTATCTCAGCTCCTGTCCACAACCAGGACTTTTACTTTAGATTATAGAAAAACAACAATTGGCTTGCAAGGGAGAAGAGAAACTGTACCTACTTAAAGCTGCAACAAAATTTTGAAGCTAAAATTACTATATCACAACTTTGGCTTATTGTAACTTGTAGATCTAGTCAACCTTTATTCTTATTGTGTCTGTTTTCTACTTTGCAGTCACAGTTAATGGAGATAGTCAAGGGTGTGTTGCAATGTAAGGGTCTACTATATTCTCTGAACACACAAACTGCCTTGTAAATGACATCTGTGAGCAAACCTGCTCCCTTTACTGTGAAAAGATGATATTCTATATCTTCTGAGATGAGCCAGATTGCAGGTAACTTAAATTATGCATAAATTCTGATGCCTCAGATCGAAAAGTGCAATAGTCTCCAACACAGGTTTGAGTACACTGAAGACAACTGCTTCTTAGCGACCCCCTAGAGTACATATAGAGAGCATACCAGAAGAAGATGGTCAGTGCAACTAAAATTCAACTTTTTGTTGTTTTTTTTTTTTTTCATGTAGAGAGAGGTAAATTTAATGTTTTTTCATAACTGTGCACCATGGCAAATAAGTCCCTGAAACTCCTACTCCATATGCTTTCTTAACTGATGGGCTGTCTCTTGAGAATCTTGAGGATTAACCTACACCTATCCTTCCAGCACTGATATGTAAGACAGCAGAGAGTGGTACAGACTGTATTATTTAGCACCCATAATCCTACATATGTAATGACAGTAGCAGAAGCAAGCTTTCTCTAGGGGTCACAGCTAATAGAGCTGCTGGAATCTATTGTAATATGTGGTCCACTGGAGAATAAAGATTTTATGAAGCTGAAAGTTATGTGAACACGTTGAAAACAAGATTATAAGAAAAGGTGGACCAGATATATATCTTATTTTAATTTCCTTTTACTTATTTCTTTTATAGTCTCTACATGTGATAATCCTTAAACCTCCTTCAGATATTGTATAGTGGTTTAACCCCAGCTGGCAACTAAGCAGCACGTGCCACACACTCACTCACTCCTGGTGGAATAGGAGAGAGAACTGGTAGAGTAAATCTGAGGAAACTGGTGGGTTGAGATCAAGGCACTTTAATAACTAAAATAAAAATTGTGCATGCAAGCAAAGCAGCCAGCCTCCTCACTGGAAGGGTGGGGTGGGGTAAGAGGCCTTGATACTGAGTAAGCACAGCCCAGCAAAAATGGAAACATCCCTACAGTATTGACCCTGTTTTCAGCACATAACCCAAACAGCCCCATACCAGCTATTATGAAGAAACTTAGCTCCATCCCAGCCAAGACCAGCACATGTATTTTCTCCTTCATTGCTATATTATTTTATGGAGTCAAATGAAAGTTGAAGGTTTTGGCTATCTTACTATTTGCATTCAAAAGAGATTGCCACTCCAAAACAATGCATTAATTGGTAGTTGATCAAGTAAAGAGTCTTTAGAACAAGATGCAGAATAGTTCTGATTTTGTAATGTGATTATCCACGATACCCTGAAGTATAAAGGATCCTACTACTTCCAGTTAATTCAGCAGTGAAACTCTCATTGACTTAAAGGTCAGCAAGACCAGGCCCTAATTTACCAACATTTGGAATTCCCTGATTAAATTTTCAAAGTCCAGATGCTAAATTGCTTTGCAAGCCTTTGATATCCTGCTAAAGTCAGTGTATGGGTTGGCAAACTGGTTCTTTGGCTCTTCATCAGGATTATGAAAATTCTCTAGCTGATCATATCATCTTTCCACTGTCATGCAGTAGAGAATTCCAGTCTGTGGTTCCAAGCTTGTCATATAATGTCTTTTTTCTCTCACTTCCATCTCTTTTCCCTGCAGATAAAAGTAATCCCTGAACATCAGTAAGTTCTAGAACAACACTTCAAATGTATATTCCTAGGTATAAAACACTTGGATCTCCACAAAGGAATGTAGAAAAAAAATTCAACTGCATGAAGTACCTATTAAAGACAAACTGAAAACTGAACATTTTGCTTATTTTCAATAAAATTTGTTGTTGTGCAGTATGAAAAAACAGACAAATTATTTACAGCTATATACATTAGTAATTGTATGATAATAATAATAGTGTTGCTGTCTGCTTATCTACTTTCACATACACTTTCCCATCAGAACAAGTAATTAGGTGCAAATCTGTAAGATTTCATTACAAACTTGAAGCATCAGCATCAGAACTGATATTTTCTAGAAGCTGATACTAAATGAGGAGGGATTTTTTGATGATCTGATTCAAGGCAACAAAGTTTTTATGCTCATAAACACATCTTACTCTTATATAGAGAGATTCACATTTACATATATATATATGTATTTATCTGGTCTGTGTCTGGACTAGGAAATTACTCCATGGCACATATGATCACAGAATTAATGAATCACAGATTCTCAAAATCACAGAATCTTTGATGTTGAAAGAGACCTCTGGAGATCATCTAGTCCAACCCCTCTGCT
Source organism: Empidonax traillii (assembly GCF_003031625.1). Lineage (NCBI taxonomy): Eukaryota > Metazoa > Chordata > Aves > Passeriformes > Tyrannidae > Empidonax > Empidonax traillii. The sequence goes on along the minus strand of NW_020955566.1, from coordinate 1,195,167 downwards.
AAAGCAGGTTCACCTAGGGCATGATGTACAGGATCTCATTCAGGCAGGTTTTGAATATCTCCAGGGAAGGAAACTCCACAACCTCTCTGAACAGCCTATTCAGTGGTCTGACATTCTCAAAGTAAGGAAGTTTTTCCTCATATTCAGATGGGATTTTCTGCATTTCTCAGTTTGAATCTCAAAGAGCAATCTGGTCCACAAAGAAAGATTTTCTTGCTATAGTAAACAAGGAAGACAGGTTTATGGACAAAGTTAAAGAAAAGGATGCAGGAGTAGTTTTGTTGTACAAACTAACAAAGAATTCACTAAAAACATACAGGTATCTTTGCACCAGGTAACACCTATGTAAGGAATGAAATATCTTTTTAGCTCATATAGCAACAGGAGTCTCTGTTGCAAACACCTTTGCAATGATACCTTCAGACAGAATAGGTGACAGTCGAAAAAAATTTTCTGCCAATTCCTAATGCCCATCTGTTCTGTGGTCATCTGTGAGTACTCTGCAGCAAGTAGGATCCATCACTGTCAAGCACCTAAAGCAATAGAAAAACACCTCCTAACTTTCTGTGTTCAAAACTCTATCTTATATGACCATATCTGCATCCGCAGCAAAGTTTTTACGGAATAGTTACAAATGTCCTGTCTAAGTTTGCTCCGTTATGCAGCAGAAACTTCTTGGACTTATCTCTGAGATGGTCAGATTCTCCACTGAATTCACTGAAGCATACAAATGCTGTCTATTAATTGTTCTGGACACAGTATGGACTACAATCTCCAGGCCAGTCCAAAATTCTTACTTGAAGAACTCTTATAGCCACTAGTCAAATGCTTTGTTGTGATAGTGCTATGATCAGGTTCTTTAAATTATTAGAGAGATGCCTTTGGCAGAATTAAGATGCAAACAAGACCATATGCTGAAGTCAATAGTGTGGATTTTTATTTAACAGTAAATGTGAGATACAGATAGATAGAAAGAAATAAGAAAAAGAAAGAGAGGAGGACAGAAAGAGAGTGGTGAAGAGACAGATTAAGTAGAAAAAAGTATCACCGCTCCATGGATTCCAATGGTGTTTATTCTCTTCTTGAGGTCTTCTTCAGTGATGAGAGTCCTAGTCTTGTCAGAGTGATGATTGCAGTCTAGATCCACTGAGGGAAGGCCAGGGTGATGGGGGAAAATCTCATGTGGCGAAGGAAGACCATGGTGGTAAGGGAAGTCCCATGTGGTGTGTGAAGCCCAAGGGTGGCTTTTCTTATGCTTTAGGCTGGGTGGGAACATCCCCGGTACCACCCCTGGGGTGGAGAGTTTTACAATGGATGATGTAATATTGGATCATGGGACATCTCAGGAGTCTTTGACACCTTCTAAAATGTTACAGCTGCCTGTTACGTCAGCGTGGTTGAGTCCATTTATAGCCCACTGTGGTCCATCAGCAGAGATGAATATATTCAGGCTATGTGTGAATTGTCCCGTGTGGAAATGCAAATTCTTCATGACACTGCAGAAATGAGAAGAAGTTTCAGCAAAAATCCTTGAAATTTAAGCAAAAGCAAGGAAGAACGGTTTGCACTCACTGCTTCAGTCTTGGCTTATCTGTGATAAGCAAGGCAAACAGACATGTAAACTGGTCAGTCGTAATAGCTCTATGACTTTGTTTTGCCCCATCAGAGGTTGTAACCATAATGGAAAACTGCTTGCTTGCCTGTTTATTGGAAAAATACCCCATTTGTCCATCCCCCTGAGCCCCAGCTATGGAAGGAATGGAAAAGTAATGGCATGCCTGACCCTTCCCCAAACTCTATATATACCAAAGGTTGTATTCAGTGAATGATTCAGTTTGTCCATACAACCTGGGTCCCTGAAATCAGTCACTACAGCCCCACTGCTTCCCTGGAGGGGAGTTATCACAGCTGAACCATTTGTATTAGGACAAAGAAACTATCCAATCTTTCCTTATCTTGTCCAACAGCAGCTTGTAGCCTGAGGTGTCAGGTGTGCACACCCTCAGCACCTGGATGGTTACTTTGCACATCATCAGCTTGCTGTGGATTGCCTGAGCCATCAGCATTCCAGCCTCTCACCCATTCTTCTTATCTCAGTTCCTGCCACAGTACAAATTAGTCAACCTATTCAAGGAGGACTGGGCTCCAGTGAGCAGTTACTTCTTTACACAGTTTGCTACAGTGAACAAAAAGACCTTCAGTGATTTTAGTAACGTTTAAGCCACAATCCATTTCAGTGTCTCACAGACAGTGGCTAACAATTCAGTCTCTAAGTCATTGTCCATGCACAGATTAACAGGGCATTCCCAGACCACCCAGAGAATTAGGACATTTCTGACCTAAAGCTGTAGAAATCAGTCTTCAATGTCTAGATTACATTTGTTCAAGGGTAGATTTGGATGTCAATCAGTCATTCTGAATTTTCTCAAAATTCCCATCTACTGCTACCGCTAAGAGAAACAATCTCACCACTGAAGACCAAAGAAACCCCAACAAATTACTTTATAATTTCTAAATACTGGAAGGGTTGAATTCTGTGTCCTCCTCTGAGCTTTCTTTGCTGCTGTTGCTTTGCCCTGAGCTGACCACAGGTCCCGTGACTGAGGATTCCTCTGTATGAATATGTGGTTGCAATCTGGTAGGGTGGTTAGGTTTTAGTTGGTTTGGCAAGACATCTACAGTTATATGGTCTCTGTGTCAGCTTTCTGTGAAGCAGAATGGAAGTGAAGTTTGGGGTGAACTGACACCTGACAATAGCACAAACTTGGGAGTAAAATTTACTGCAGGTCCCTTTCATAGTAACTTTTATTGGGTTTAGACCACAAAGTTGTTCTCTGCCCTAATCTGTTCCATTTGTTGAAATGGAAAAAACAAACAAACAAACAAACAAAAAACCAAAAAACACCCTAACAACAACAACAACAAAACCCCACAAAAAAACAAAACTGAAAAAGCCCTAAACCAACCAAACAAAACATGCACATTTTCCTTTATATGTCTAGAAACTGTAGACCATAAAGAAACCAGAGTCCTTTAGGAGTGATAAGTTAAGAAATAATATAATTATTTCATGTGTTTCTAATTACCCTGTTTTCTATCAGAAAATTCTTATTGCAGGAAATAAAAATATTTTGCTGCATATATTTTATTATAACTCCCAAGAGGATGTTATCATTCCTTATAAATGTATTTCTCCAAATGTATGAAATATAGGTGAGGAAGGCAAAAAAAAAAAAAAAAATTAGGACTTAATCCAAACAAAATCCCCCAGTAAGAGAAATTAACTATTTTAACTTTCCATCCCAGCTGAAAATGAAAAGCATCTTAATACCTGGCACTATGGTGCTGAATGTGTATTTTAAATTCCAGTCAGCCATGTATTTGACTATGGCATTTCTTTTCAAGGCCTATAGATTGTCTACTTAGAACAGCTCTATCAAGAATCTAAACTTTTACATTTGGAAAAAGGAGAATAAATCAAACTGAGAGAATACCTGACTGTTTTTTATCTCCTTGCAAGTTACACTTGATAGTATTTCTTCCCATTTATAGACAGAACAGCTGGAATAAACCAGCTTTAGATTTTGGTATAATCAGTCACACATTTTAGATAACTCTTTTTCAGTTACTTTTCCACAAGGTAATCTAGCAGGCTAGCAGCTGTATAACGATGGATTCATTAAATATTCTTGAAATTTTTTCAAACTGAGGGCTTGAAATCAGTGGGAGTTGGATCAGGCCCTAAATCAAACCAAAAATTTAGAAACCCTTCAAAGGATGTTGTAGTTTCACGTTTTGCAAAATAAGTTGAAATTGTAACTTCAAGCCTGTAGTTTGGGAGTTGAAAGTTAGATTGAAGTAGGGGAACTTTCAACTACATTATTTTACAGGAGTAATTCAGCAGTCAGCATCACTGTTGAAGAGCTTTATGGAACACTTTTGACTCTGTAATATCCTTTTTTTTTAATGTAATTAAAAGGAAGTCTTTAATTTGTAGCATCCCAGGAGTATTATATTTACCTACTTAAGGTTGAATGGATAATTCTGTGTATGAGTCAGGGTGGCAATGAAGGATTTGTGGGGTTTTTTTCCTCTTTTCTATAATCTTCCTACTGCAGGAACTCTTTTTGATTCAATAATGACATTTGGTGGTAATCCCAGAGGAGTAATAATTTTGCCTGAAGACTAAACCGAGTGAGTGTTGATCTTCCTTGCTGTCAATGACCTATAGATGACATTTTGTACCTAATTAATTAGATGTATTTCTTTTGAAAGAAATGGCGAATCATGCATAATTAGGAAAGACATCAAAGTTGGAGCTGTTGGCTCATTAATGTAATGGAGCTAGCCTATGGCACTTAAAGACCATTTGTATTGCTCATGATGTTTGTGCTACTTTATGAGCAATTAGCACTCTATGTAAGACTGATTCTCTTGATAGTTTTCATTTTCCTTAAAGAAAAGATTTAGATTAGTTTAGAATACAGTAAAAGCTATCAGATCTAACATTCATAAACATTCAGATATTAGTGATTTACAAAATGGGTAAAAATGACCTGGAATCCAGCACTTTTCCTTAGGTTAAATAAAGAATGGGAAAAAAACACCTCTCACTTAACTGTAAAATTCATTAACAATAAATTTAAACAAATCCTACATTGAAAGAAATGTCAAATCTGTTATGTATTTTTGGTGATTTTTTTTTTTTTTTTTAGAATCAACGAGTGATAATCTCAATATGTGGTACACAGTCCTTCTCTGCAAGAGCTAAAAAGGTATTTTGTTTATTTATCTTTCTTCTCGGTTGCTTAATATTATTTAAATTTCCCATTTAAACAATATTTTTGCAATATATCCTAACTTTTAAGACATACTGAGTTTTTATAAAACAAATTCATTAACAGACTTTCTGGAATAAGTCCATTCTCAACACAAGGGTTCCAGAAGTTTAAATTTCACTATCTACCTACAATTTGCCAGATTGGTCTATAATCCTTGCTAATTATTTCTCTAGAGAGTCTGACTACTTTGGCTTTGCTAGGATTTGTTCATGTAGAATGCCTGGTTGTTTCTCACTATAACCACTATAACGACATTATTTTCTGTCTCATGAATAAATAATCCAGAAAAGCTAAAGTATACGTTATCATACCATGCAACATGCTTAAAAAGACATCCTGCAACACCTTTGTAAAATTGGGCATCACTAAACTATTAATTGCATGCCTGGGCTGTTAGACATACATATATGTATATGGATATGAATATATTTTTGTGGGGACATTTTACACATGCAATAGCTGAAAAAGTAAGTGCATATTTTCAAAAAAAACACAAAAGTTAAAAAATACTCATCTTAATTAAACCCTAAAATTTATATTTTGTCTTTGATAATTTTGTACAATTCTACTTCACCATAAATGTAAATGCTTTACATACAAGTTCTCACTGAATCAGAACATAATTTGTAAATCTTGTGATTTATGAATTTAATAGAACAACCCTATAACTATATATATAGAATCATAGAATTGTTAAGGCTGGAGAAGACCTTTAAGATCATCAAGTCCAACTGTTAACCCCTAACACTGCTAAGTCCACCATGAACTGAAGTCCCTATATGCCACATGTACATTTCTTTTAAGTGCCTTGGTGATGAGGACTCAATCACTTCCCCAGGCAGTTTGTTCCAAAGTTTGATAAACCTTTTGGTGAATAATTTTTTCCTAATATATGATCTAAACCTCCTTTTAAGAAACGTGAGGTCATTTCCTTGTTCTGTCACTTGCTACATTGGAGATGAGACCAAACCCCATATTGTCACAACCTCCTTTTGGGTTTTTGTAGAGAACAATGAGGTTTCCCTTAAGTCCCTTTTTTTCTCCAGACTAAACAACCCCAGCTCCCTCAGCTGCTCCTCATAAGACCTGTGCTCCAAACCCTTTACCAACGCATTGCTCTCCTCTGGACATTCTCCAGTACCTCAATGTCTTGTAGTGAGGGGTCCAAATCTGATCATAGGATTTGAGGTGAGGCCTCATCAGTGCTGAGTACAGAGGGATTATCACTGTCCTAGTCCTGCTGGCTGTGCTACTTCTGATATAACATACACCTGTAGTTTTATAGTTCTACAGTTTTTAGCCACCGAACTTATTCTCACTATATGGGTCCATACTCAATTATTTTACTAAGTGGCTATGTCTGTACTGGGAAAATTACAGTGCTGGCAAGACAATTTGTCAGTATGGTTAGATAGCTGAAAGAATCCTTGTCAAAGCTTTGATCTGGGTCAAGTATCAGTCTCCAAAGAGGTTTAAGCCAGCACACAGTATTCAAAACAGTTCTCAAGTGTACTCTTTTGGGAGTTTAGAGATTTTAACAGTGCAAATACAGCCAAAACATCTCAATTAACTGCAGAACTAGGGAGTGGATCCCTGCCGCTGTTTTGGTTACCAGCATAGCTTTAACTCTTTATTTTTGTGCAACAATAATTTGTGCTGGGCTATACATGATAGTTGTAAAAAGTAGAGGCTTATATGCTAATCTTTGTTCTCCACCAAAACTGTAGCCATACTCTGCCCGCTTGAGCTAACAGAGAGCCTAACACCAATGGGGTAGTCTTTGTTCCATGTGATCTTAGCCATCCTACATTGTAGCAGTTGTATTAATGTAATAAATAATGAGTCCTTAGGACTAGGCAAGCACCAATGTGGTGCGAAAGGAATGCATGCTTTATTGAAAGAGGTAAGATTTATATAGGGGTTTCAAATGCTGACACGTCATAAGACATGGCATTATCAACCAATCCTATACAAGCATTTAACTGTGTGTGCGTGACAGAGTACTTAGAAACTACAACTCCCAGGATGCTTTGCTAGCATCTGTAACCAGATCACACATTACATTGGCTCATTTATGTTAATTTTTCTGGCTATCAATTCATCTTGTCTCTTCTTCTGAGAAAACTAGTCCTCTTCTGTATTTATACTCTTGGCCAGGCAAAATCTCCACTGCAGTTTCCTTGGCTCAGTCTCTTTGTCCTCAGGAGAACTTTCACAGACATTCTTATTTCTGTTTTTCTTTGCTTCTTTCATTCCCCAGTTGCTGTCCTTGTTTTCCACTATCTAACGTATTGGGTTAACACACCAGGTTTTGGTGGCTGGGGCCTACAGGGATGTCTTTTATGAGAAGCTGCCAGAGGCTTTCCCCATGTGCACAGAGCCAATGGCAGCCAGCTCCAGGATGGACCCACTGCTGGTCAAGGCTTTGACCACATGAGAAGCCCACACTAGAATAGGCTCCTGATAAGGACCCATAGAGAAAGGAGCTCACACTTGAGCAGGTTTTCTTTTAGGACCTGTGACCATATGGGGGACCCACAGGGGAGGAACTTCTTGCTGAAGGACTGCACACCGTGGAAAGGCACCCACACTGGAGCAGTCCATGAAGAACTGTAGTCCATGGAAAAAACTCATGATGGGGAAGTTTGTGGAGAATTGTCTGCTGTGGGAGGGACCCCAGGCTGGAACAGGTCAAGGACTTTTCTACCTGAGCAGTGACAGAAACAATCTGTGATGAAGTGACCACAATCCCCACTCCCAATTTCCCCGTGCCACTGAAGTTGAGGAGGTAGAGGATGGGAAAGAGAGGGCATGGGGGGAAGGCATTTCTAAGATTTGTTTTACTTCTCATTATCCTGCTCTGATTTTGATTGGTAATAAATTCAATAAATTTCCCAAAGTAAAGTCTATTTTGCCCATGACAGTAACTGGTGAGTGATCTCTCCTTGCCCTTACCTCAATTCATGAACCTTTTGTAATATTTTCTCCCCCCTGTCCAGTTGTCAAGGGGAGTGAGAGAATGGCTTTGGTGGGTCCCTGGCATCCAGCCAGAGTTACCCCATCACAAGTCCATCTTTGTTCCTTCATACAGTTTCTTTCTAATACTTTTAATCTATTAAATCATGAAGTTTCTCTCTAGCGCTTGATCAAAGTAAGAGTCTTCTGACAGCATTGAGAAAACTACAAGAGAATAAAGAATTCATGCCAATCTTTGTCTTCTTGCACTTCAGTATTTAATATTCCTTGTTCTCTCCTTTTTTCTTCCCACCACCCTTCTTCCCTTTTCCTTTTTTTTCCCCCTTATTATTCCCTTTTTCCTTCTTCTTCTTGTTCTTCTTCCCCTTCCCTTTTTCCTTGTGTTCAGAAGCAAAAAGTCTGGTTTCTATCTAAGAATCATTTCTCAATCTGATTTGAATGCCTAGTAACGTGAAACACTGCTAGATATTTACAGGCTTCCTATTTTAATGCAACAGTAATATAAATCGGTATGTAAAATGCATATGTAGTAAACTGGCAGCAGTATCTCTTTCCTTCAGGCTGCAATAACTCCTGTATGAATTGTTTTTTGCCCCAAATCTCTCTATTCAGACTTTGGACTGCTTTGGAGAGTCACTCTCCTGTGGATGTAAATAAATGATGACTCGTTAATGGACTCTGATGCAAACAAGTGTATTTTACAGAGGAACAGAACTGAAAACTGTGCTCCTTGCTCCTGACACACGTATATATAGCAGTAATAATATTGAAATAGGCCAAGGTATTTTTGGAGAGAACAGATCTTTATGCCATAGTTCATTCTGACTGTGTTCTTACTGCAAACTTCTGGAATGTACATTTACCAGTGTCTTGAGTGACACCTCCTGGAGAAAGTAAACACAGTCATTCACAGTAATTTGCTAGTGAACTGTGACAAGAGATTTGCAGATTCCACTCCTGCAACTCTGTTTTTGGAAATGTGACATTTATGCAGAAATTTTATTTCCTCTTTTAGTGAAGTTGGATTAAAATACAGACATTTTGTTCCTCTCACAATAGCGCTAGCTGAGTTGACTCAAAGCCCTTGTCTGGTGACATAGTGATAGCCATAAAATAGTGTAACAATTTGTCTTTTTAATTACATCTTTTGATTGGGTGTCTCGTGAGAACTACGTAACCTTACCCTTCTTTCAGTTGCACTGAAGTAAATCAAAACAAACTCTACAGAAACCCAAGGAGCAGAGCCTGATAAAACTTGTCTAAAGAAAAATCAGACCAGTGCACTGTGAAGAATGAACAGATGATATTAATGTAATCTGGAAGGAAGAGATGACTTCTCCCCATGCTTTGGTCTTCTAAACTCTCTGGATATGCCTTTTTGAATTATTAAGAGCACAGTAAAACTAATCTGGCAGAGTTTACAGCTGGAAACTGGATTATATAAACATGAATAATGTATATTTCAGCAACTAGGTTAGCTAAACTAAACCAAATTTTTATATTTCACTATTGTCAATCAAGGGCACGCACTTTACATAAGTGGTAACAGAAAGGGCAGTTATTTCATTTCATGTGCTCACAGAAGGCAAAAGTAGGTTAAAAAAAATAATCATTAATCTCTCAACTTGTCTTTTAGATTTCAATTTTATTTTATTGATCACAAACTTAAAGATAGAATCTTTCAAGAAAAATATGATTTATTGTCTTAACTATTTTCTATTATTTTCATAGAGCTGTTGCACACTGCCACAGGAGGACTAGAAGATCTCCAGAGGTCCCTTCTAACCTCAAAAATTCTGTGATTCTGTGAAAAAACATGCAAACCTGAGATATAAAGAAGATAGATACAGTAATATCAGCAGTTAGGTCGAAGTGAAGAAGGAGGAAGAATATATTAGCGCAATAAGACTTAAATTATCAAGAGAACTCTGTAATAAAATTGTCCTTTTTCTTTTCTCTTTTCTTTCTTTTCTCTTTCTTTTCTCTTTTCTTTTCTTTTCTTTTCTTTTCTTTTCTTTTCTTTTCTTTTCTTTTCTTTTCTTTTCTTTTCTTTTCTTTTCTTTTCTTTTCTTTTCTTTTCTTTTCTTTTCTTTTCTTTTCTTTTCTTTTCTTTTCTTTTCTTTTCTTTTCTTTTCTTTTCTTTTCTTTTCTTTTCTTTTCTTTTCTTTTCCCCAAATGAGACCACAACGATTATTCATGGTCACTGGTCTGTCACAGAGGAAAATTTTGGTTCTAGTCTTTGCTTTGAGTTCCTACTTCACCTTACTAAGAGTAAAGATTCTCATACAATAAACTGACTGGAAAGGAGTTTAGAAAATAAATCTTTGTTCATTAATAGACTCCAGAATATGCATAGACATAACATTCAAATTAATCACTTATATTTAAGTAACTCCATATAATTGACAATATTCCTAACAGATCTCATAGTTTTATTAAATAGTTGCTAAGATAATGAATTGTTCCTTTTGTAATTTATCCAGACAGAATTACATGTACTGAATTACACAGACATCACAGAATTTTACATGCAGCAGAAAAATGGCCATTGTGTTTCAACTGATGCAAGTGAAAAAGTCCAGTTTCCTTTCATGTTGTGTCTGCTCCATTTATGTTACTGTGCAGCAATGGGGCATGGGGTTTGATGTAGAAATGAATCCTCCTTAATTTAAACGTGACTGATTTCTTGTAAAGATTTTCAGACTGCTGCATAGACCATGAACTAATCAGATTTATTATTTGAAGTGACTCCATCAGCTAAATTCAGCATTTTAAAATGAGTCTGAGATACCGTTGTCTTCTGTAATTTTTTTGTTGTAATGCCAGTCTGAGAGCACAGTCTAGACATTTCGATGGTTCCAGAAGCAGACAATATCAGTTGTGTCCAAAAAATCTTTGCAGGCCAAGTATAATAGCAAAGCATACTACAGGATAGCCAACTACAGTACAGTATAGTTTTTCTTTCTGAAACCATATCAGAGAGAAGTCTGAAATTCCCAATTTCTTGCTTTTATTCTTCCTTTTCTCTTCTCCTCTTCCACTGGCGGTGTGAGGGGAAAGTGATCAAGAGGCTATGTGGAGTTTAACTGACCACCAGGATTAACCTAAAGAGCCAGCAAGTTTTAAAAACTACATTGGCTTACAAATCAGAGAATTAAAAAAAAAAAAAAATAAATAAAATTTACATAATTAATTTTTCCTAATTTCAGAACTGATAAAGAGTTTGGGGCAGGATTTTTTGTTTTTGTTTGTTTGTTGTTGTTTGTTTGCTTCTGCTTTAGAAAATGGAATCATATTGACAGTTGGAACAATAATAACTTTTCAATTCATAAAAACAGGGCATCAGATAGTCATGTGAATCTTTATAAACTGTACCATGTATCAACAGGTATGGAACAAGACTACAAGAGCTGACAAGGCTGCAGTCCCCAAACCCCGTCAGAATTGTCAGTAAGAATACAAATACCCTTTTTATCCGAACAAAGAGCTAGTCAGGGGTCTGAGGGAGAATACGTTTCTAATGCATTTCTAAATCATACTGCCAAATGCACCTTCCCACTGTGTTGCACGATCCTCTTGAAAGTCTCATGCTGCAGCAATTACTACTGAAGTACTGAAGTACAATGTATGAGGTTTCTTTCACCTAACTACTCTAAAATATTCAAGGCACTTGCTGTCTTCAAAGGGTATTGCAGGAACTCAGCATATGTTCATCCCTAACACGTTGGGTCTAATCTCTATTAGTAGTTCTCAAACAATAAAATGGATGTTACAAGAAAAGGATTCCAGTGGAAGGCTGAGAAGTAGGAGCTATGCTCATACTGTTTCTTTCAAAATGGTATGGTCTAACCTCAGATGACAACTAGGGACCACGCGGCTACTCACTCACTATCCCCTGGTGGGATGGGGGAGAGATTCAGAAGAGTAAAACTGAGAAAACTCATGGGTCAGGATAATTTAACAAAAGCCAGTCACACCAGCAAGGCAAAACAAGGAATTCATTCACCACTTCCCATAGGCAGGCAGGTTTTCAGTCATCTCCAGGAGGGCTCCATCACATATAACGGTGACTTGGGAAGACAAACACCATCACTCTGGACATTCCCCCTTCCTCCTTCCTTCTTTCTGCACTTTATATGCTAAGCATGACACCAGATGGTCTAGAATACCTCTTTGGGCCAGCTGGGATCAGCTGTACCAGCTGTGTTCCCTCCCAACTTTTTTGCAACCCCAGCCTCATAACTTTTGCAATGGGGCAAGAGGTAGAAAAGGCCTTGAGGCTGTGCAAATATTGCTCAGCAATAACAAAACCATTCTCTGTATTATCACACTGTTTCCAGCATAAACACAAATCATGACCCCAGTACCAGCTACTCTCAAGAAAGTAGCTCTGTCCCAGCCCAGTAGAGCACATTGCTCCACACCACTTCAGCACAGCACATCCTAGGTCTCTCTTTTCAACCCTGCCTACCCTAAATGCCACAATCTAATGTGCAAAAGTGCAGATCCTATCGAAGGGTGTGGATGCTCAAAGCCTGCAAACAGACTGAATAATTATGCCCTTTGAGCAAAAATGAAAATTATTTTATCTTACTTTCTGCTTGACTGATAAGCCCATAGTAAAATCTGGGATGAATTTTGACATGAATGCCAAGTGAAAAGATTGAGAGCAGACTACATGAGAACATACTGATTGAAGTTCAACTGTTTCTGTAGCCAACCCTCCACCAGGACCTTCCCTCATCTGCCATTGTCTGTCTGTCCTTATGACAGACAGATAGACAGACAGACAATATGACAGCTGTCCTCTGCCATCTCTGAAAGTCTGTGTGGACTGACTCTTCTCAGTGGAGGAATAAGGATGAGCAGCAATCCTCGCCTATCTCTGTGTCTCCCAGAGAGACAGTGACATCTTCCACTACTTATAGAATACTTTAAAAATTCCTACTATCACCTGAAAAATTCATTATGTAAACTTAGATGATGCCACACCATAATTTATATCTAGCAGATAGGCTTTACAACCATGTAATTGTGAGAGCTTGCTTCCTTTTTTTCTTCTTTTCCTTCCTGTATTCTTTTAGCACACATGATTAGTATTAAACATTACAACATTGTAGTCTCTGTAAATAAGGCTAGAATCTTAAATTTTAAAAATTCTCAGGATAATGGATACTAAAGCTCTCTTTTTTTCTGTCAGATTTTTATGTAGATGTCATTGTAGAAGACAACACACTACCTTCATCTAGTTATTTCACAATATGTTTATGAGGAAATTAAAGAACCACTTTACTGATTGAGAAATCAGCATACAGAGAGAAATTCCCATCTAGATTAATTAATACTATCAATAAAATTATAGAATCGTAGGAATCATTAAGTTCAGTTTTCCTTCGTGATCTCTATGAAGAATTGGATTCCTGAGGGAATAATCTTCAAAAATCAACTATGTATACAGTCACTGAATCTTGAAATGAAATGTTCTGCTCAGGAGTCTGAGTTACAAAACCTACTTGCAACAAAGGTTTGTTCCAATTTTTTCCTTCAGATTTACCGATGAGAAAGAATTCACAGTGTAAACTTCACATTACAAGATTCAGAACACCCATGAAATTAAATCGCTGCAGGGAATCTTCAATTGATTCATTTCAGTGACTTACTATGGTCTTTTCACTTTTAACCAACAGAACAAGAGCAGTAGAGAACTTTACAAAACTTTATCAAAGTATCTCAATATTTTCAGGAAAGAAAAATAAATCAATTGTAGGACAATAATGTCTGTGAAGTACAAATTTAGAACCATAGGATAAAATCACCACAGGCGAATAAACTGCTAGAACTGTAACATTTTTACAGCATTTGTCCAAAACATCATGATTTATTTAAAGTTTCTTTTTCTTAATTTCACGTGACCTGGAAAATATTTATTTGGGCAATTCACTCAAATCTCATGTGAGGATTTGGGTCTATGCTTCTAAGTAGTACTACAAGCTTATATTTGATAGCAAAATGTTTATCACATTTTCATTCTTGTTCTAAGTCAAAGATTGCTTCAAAAGCAATATTTGCAATGAATTATATATTCTAGAGACTCAACCTTTGACTGAGAAATATGACATATTTTTTTAGAGGATTCTGACAGATTGTTTTATTCATAGGATGATTTTTTATTTGGAGTCACTGCAATTTATCTACTGAGTTATCAATTCATCCCTATCTTCACAGAAACTTAATTATTTTTGTTTTCTTTATTGAATAATTTTAAGATTTCCAGCTTTGTTGGTTGTGACTGTAAAAGATATTAATTCAAAAAGGTATGGAATTATCGATAAGAATATAAACAGTGGTTCTTTAACAGTATCCATACATTTACTCATTTTAAGCCATCAAGATAAAGATGTGAATATAAAGGAAGTCTTTCCAGTTTGTATTTATCATGTCTCAGTAAACATAAGGAGAACAACAATTGTGTACAATTAACTCACAACAAAAAAATTAAAAAAAAGCTAACAGATAGAAGAACCTTTTTCCTCTGAATAAGTGTTTTTTGCTGTCAAGCTATGAACCTAAAAGTGTTTGTGTAATCATACATGCCACCTGTACGAAATATGGAAACTCTGCTTTTTTTGTAGATTATAAGGAAAAAACCCAAAATCATTCATTAACAACAACAAAATAACATGCTCCTTCCCGACCCATGAAGGCTTACCTTACTTTGAACAAGTTTTCCACATTTAGGCTTATGTAGACATTTAAAATTACAGTGATACATCTAAATTTTAACATATAAATTTCAGTTTCCTAAACTGCGCTCAAATCCTATGCTTGAGATTGAACAGGCTATGAACCTGCTGTTTCATATCTCCAGATTTCTCTTGTACAAACTATACCCCCAGTCCAAGCTCCATTCCTGAATATTTTCAGAATTCCAAACTCCATTTTCTGATATGGATAATTTATAATTATCCAATTAATATTCCAATATACAATTAATATATTTAAACAGTTCAGGTGAAAAAAAAAGTGAATGTGTCTGATAGACAGTGGTAGATAATCTGTAGTTTTTCAGTCCAGTTCCTCTAAGTAGAATTCTCAGTTTGGTTCACAGGTATGTCCTTAGGAGAGCTAGGTGCGATTTTTGCACATCCTAGTTTGGGGGAAAAAGTTCCAGAAAACTGGTTGCTTTCAGAACTTTTTTAATATCATGACAACATTGATGGTCAAAGACCATGGTGAGTAGGAAGACAAAGGAGAGGGAAAAGGATATGTCAATGTACTTTTCTGGCCAATCAAAGCCTTTGCATTTATCAGATCTATAATAGAACTGTATCTTGCAGCTTTGTTGATATTTTCTCATGCTTGTCCAAGGGCACAAGCTGGCAGCTGAGGGTGACCCCAGAATGGACAATGTCCTGACTGACAGGGCACAGTCCCACAGGTCTGGTACAGTCTCCAGCAGCAACACACAACACAGCACATGATGCACCACAGCCAAGGAAGTGACAAGCAAGAGCAGGTGAAGGCAAAGGCAGCGCTGGAGGTAAGTACACCTACAGCATAGCTCAGGCAGGGGCTGGATGCCTGACTTGGGGCTCATGAGCTCCTGGGGCCCTGGGAAGGGAAGCCCTGGGTAAAGCCTGTCAGGGACATTAAGGTGTGCTGATGTCTTCAGGGCCCTGATGTCCCTTATAAGAAACAAAAGGTATTTTCTATTTGGAAACAATGAACAGCTTGCCACTGATCCCCAAGGGGAAGGCGGTCATTTTATTCTTCTCTAGTACTTACTAGAGATTGATGTGCCCTCATTTTTTCAACAGCATTAGTGCCTCAGACCTAAGTTTGTTGGATCAATTGTTTTCTGGATGACTGAAATGGAAGGATTGTAAGTCACAGCTTTTATTTATGGCCTTCTGTATGGATTTGTCTCATATCTAACTGACATAGACTCTGCTTAGCTTGCAGATTTCTGAAAAAAATCCATTCCTTAGGCACTTGGCTCTTCTTTATACCATACTGGGAGCCAAACCATTTATTGGCTGCTGAATTTTCCAGGAAGTAAGCTGGCAACAGATGAGATGTTGCTTCTCTAATTTAGTGGAACTATGCCTTAGCACCTTTAAAGGGCCTGGCTTTGTATATGCTGCTTCTCATCCATAAAAGAGAGAAAAAAGAAAAAATTCCAGAGTTCATAAGCTGTAGGAGTAAGTATGCATAAGTTTTCAAGGTCCTCAGATATTGTGGTATACAGGCCACAAAGAGATGTTTGATAAAAAGGAACTATAGAAGAGTTAGAGATCAGAAACAGCTTTTTAATTGCCAGACAGGCTGAGTACTGAACAACATACAGGTACTTTGAGCTGTTCCCAGTTACTCGTTCAATCAACTAAGTAAAGAACTGTTGAGCAATTATTAATATTGAATTAATGTGAAGAAATAATGAATTGCCTATAGACATTTTGCAAGTAGAAAAGATTAGTTAAGGTAGGCATTTATTTGAAATTATTTGCTCAGCTGTCATTGTTCAGAATTCAGTAAGTTTTTCATATGTAACTCAGATACTTCAATAAGGGTCAGGGAAAATATATTTAATGTTTTTATTATTAAAACAGGTGCAGATTAAGCAAAAAAATCATTGTACAATGTATAAAATATCTAGCCTAGATTACTTGCTGTATAAAAGAAGGTAAAAGACTGGCATTTTTAAAAAAGCAAAAGAAAAACCTAAATAGAATAGAAGAAAATTAAAACATCTGCCTAGCTGATGTACATTTTTTTGCACGGAAGGTTCTGGTTTGTATTTGTTAGGATATTTTCTAGAGTAAGTTTTAAGACTATGCTTTGAAATCCAGTGAGTTCCAAAAAGTTCCATGTGAGTATGATGGAGCACACTTATGCCAAAGGACACCTTTGCAGCATAGCAAGCAAAAAGAAGTAAGGGACAGACTCACCAGGGCTGTGAACTATGACAAGAGAACAAATGACCCCTACTGAGCAGAAAGTTTTGGAGGGCAGGTGGATTTATGATGGGTTTCCTACTTAACTGACAGGAGGCTCTAGCAATCAGTGGCACAAGAAGAAGAGCACAAAAACAAGAACAAGATAGTACCGTGGGAATTGGTAGGCAAAAACATGTAAAAAAGGCTTGAAGATGGTGGTGCAAGCATAGAGATGGTGATATTGCACTAGAAAAAAAATGATACTTCGCCCTGGCTGATTTAGGTACCTCCAGGAATAGTGGTGTCCTCAACCAATATGGACTTAGTGAGACATCCTCAGCTTTCCCACCTGAGGCTGCTGGGAGCATCAGAAAAGATGTTTACGTGAATGTCTCCTATGATGTGCTTATGGGTGTGGAGTGAGAAGTAGTTTAAAAAAAAAAAAAATCAAACTAAAGAAAATGGAAGTATTTGTTGAAGGGTAATGTGGGAAAATGCCCTGCTGAACCACGAGAACAGATCCATGCAGAGCACTAAAAGCTGAATGAACCTGTCCAAGGCCTCCAACCTACACCAGCATCAACAGTGAAGATTATGCCTTGGAGCATCTCCAAGACAGTAGTGGCTTCACTATGCAAAGATTATAGGATTTTATGTACACATATGCTAATCAACAGACCCTTTGAGGGACTTTCCAAACACTTGCCAAGAAGGCACTTATGCG
Organism: Empidonax traillii; assembly: GCF_003031625.1. Classification (NCBI taxonomy): domain Eukaryota; kingdom Metazoa; phylum Chordata; class Aves; order Passeriformes; family Tyrannidae; genus Empidonax; species Empidonax traillii. Next base: position 1,177,690 of record NW_020955566.1, on the reverse strand, counting down.
TACATATGACCCTCTGTTCCTGAGTAAACAGCTAGGGCATGTGCCACAGCTGTGCCCATGGAAAAGTGGAAGACCCTGAGCAAACTGCCCTGACTCAGAAACAAGCTTTGAGCAGGGTTTGGGTTAGCTAAGATTTAGTGGTTGGTTCCAACCAAAATTCTTCAGCAGTGATATTAATATTCTGAATTGAGCTTTTACCGACAGACCATAACTTTCCCAGCTTATAGTAGAAAATTCTTTGGGTTTTATCATATATATCCTGCTTACGAACATTTAAGTGCTGGAGCTCCAATGATCTCTGCCATGCCATTCTTAAAGTAACAACTGATTATTTTGGCTCTTTAAAGGTGATACGTGGATGAAGAAGCAAAACGCATTACTGCTAGTTGGAAACAACAGAGGCTGTTTTACACACATACATCACATGTATTTGCATTCCAGCATTCATGGCAGGCTATGCTGTCCAGTTCCTTTCTCTCTAAAGCCATGATGCAGATATTAGATGTTGTGAAGAGCTTTCATATTGGGCTTTTGCAAAAAAGATAAACTTAATTTTCACAACAAAGTACACATGAGAGCTATAAAATATTGGTGACTTTATTTGCTGGTTAGAGAGAAATTGCACCAATGCATTTACTTATACCTATTGAAATACCAGTGATGACATTTTAATAAAAGACGTACTTCTGGTTTCATGTTCTTTTTTTTTTTTTTTCACGTAAGAATGCTAATGGAAATTAAAGCTACCATAGGCTAAGAGAGTTTTATTGTAACTAAATAAAAATACAGGTCAAGTGATCTGGGAAAGACTTATGTAAGTTATGAGAAGCTGTATATTAGAAGACTATTCCATGCTAATCAATGAAGTAATTTAATTAAATCATAAACTTCCTAATAATACACAAAAGGAATTCCAAATTTGCTCAAAAAGTAAAAGCTTCATCAATGAATGAAAAACCTGACACTGAACTAGGAGAAATAGTATATTAAAGAGCCTAGTTAGGGTTCGAAAAATATGGTAAAATTTCATTTCTACTGTATGTGCTCTAACTGCAACTTTTTCATTTCTGGGAAAAATCATTTTTAATGTGACTTTACATTCATCCATTTTATTACAAATTTTTAATTTTTTAATTAGAAATAGGTTAATGACTAGGGTTAATATTAAATACTTTAATTCCTTTTTAATTGTTAGCTAAGTATTTTCTTCTCCACTTTTCTATTTCCATTTTTGTTAAAATTAGATTTAGAATTACATATTTAGTAAAATTCTGAGATGGAAAAGTATAAACATAATCATGTTTTATTCAAAAAATATTCCATATTTTAAACCAAAAAGGGAAAACAAAATTGAAAAATTTTCTTCAAGGAAAAATTCCCATACTTGTCTGATTTATTCACAGTACACAATTTGATCAGTTATGTTTCATTTTAGGAGCTCAGCCTGAAGGATTTAGAATAAACCTAGTTTGCAACCATGCTACTATATATAATTCAGAAACAGCAGTATTTTTAGTGGTGTATAATATTTTAGCAAACAACAAGTCATCTTTCTCTGGTGATTCTTTAAAAAGTATGAAACTGTATTCTTTGAGGTGTGCAAGTCTGATAGAAACTTATAGAGAATAACGACATTTTCCTATCTGGGTATCAGATATACATATTTGGTTTACACTGTGAGTCATCTCCAATTTATTGTAAGATGTAGATACACAGTTGAATAGTATTTACAGGCAACTAACATGATTAGAGACAATAATAATTGTTTATCTATGAACTGAAGACCAATAGCCTTGTAATCTTACAAATCAGTAGATAATAACAGCATAGAAACACATTCTGTGTTCTCCTACATCATTCCTTGTGTTCTGTGCATCTAGAGGAGCTGAGAAGGCACAGAAGAGAGATTGAAAAAGGGGGGAGGTTATGAAGGATGGTCAGAGTGAAATTGCTCTGGGAAATTCTTTAGTATTTAAACACATATGTACCTTTTTTTTTTTGTCTAAACACAACAGTATCTTTTTTTAACTAGTCAAGAAATTGGATTTTTTTTTTTTTAATTAAAACACTTTTCAATTAAAACACACAAAGTTTCAATACCAGTTTAGGATGAAATAAACTGTCACTGTAACTAACGACAGTATCCCTCATTCTCTCATTTACTTACCTCTAGCTTCTCTCACCTGCTGCCAAAACCATGAAGTCCATATAGCTGCAGGATGAACTGGTCTGGTTAAAAATATTTTTGTTCAAGTTCCTGAACAGTTCCCTAGGGATCACTTCTTTCAGCAGCAGCTTAAATTCAGGAAATGAAAGGTGCATATCCATAATCATTGCATCAAATCTAAATTGAGACTGCTGTGATCTCAGCTGCCTTTTCTATCCCCAGCTGTGCACTCTATTGCCTTGCATTGGCACTATGTCTTCTGTAATCATGTATTGAAATATTATGGTGAAGCTAAATGGATGAAAATTCACAGGATAAAAGAAGAAATAAATAAAATAAAATAAAATAAAATAAAACAAAACACAATACAATACAATAAAATAAAATAAACTTGTTAGTCCTTAGCTGGATCAAGTCTCTGAAACAGTTTGCTATGCGGCTACTCAAGGCCTGAGATAGTAGAAGTTAGGCAGAAGGGATAAATAGTAAGAAAACATTAGTACTGTGACAAGCTAGAGAGGATTACCCTGCTGAAGAAGCATATGGAGACATATGAAGAACCATATTTTTAGATCCATAGCTAAAGGAAAGATAGAGTTTAGATAGATATACTATAGTATAAATACATAGCATTTTTTTTTTCTGTTATACCTCTGCATAAAACTGGAAAATTGAGGTGAGACACTGGGCATCACCTGATACACAGATATCAACCAGAATATCAACCAGTTTGAGAGGGTGGCATGAGGCTCTGTGTCAGATCAGAGCACTGTGGTGCCACTTTGGCTTACACTAGCAGCAAAATTCCCCATCAGCAAAGGCTTAGATTATCAATTCAATTTCGAATTTTTTTGTTGACTAGGGCCCTTAGAGAAACCAAAGCATACTTAGTCTTCCTTTCACCAAATTATAGAAAGGAAGTGATTTTGAGCTCTCTTCCCTTGTAAAGTAAGATATTCCTGGAAAAACAACACACTAGCCATTTATACTTTCTTAGACCAATGCCAGTTTTTCCTAGCTTCAGGCACAAGAAGAGACAGAAAAATCCTTGCTCACTTTAAGTTTTGGATCACCTCCGCACCCTAATGAACTTGCCAGACTGTTTACAGCAGCTCTGGGGCTAGTTTGCACTTGGTGTGGGAACAGCACCATGAAAACGTGGCCCTCTATCTTCTAATAAAACTAAAGTTTTTTGTTGTGGTGGCTGCATCAAGGCACAGAGCAAAAAAGAAAATGAAGTGTATAAAAACAGACAGAGATGGAAATATCACCCATATTCATTAGTGAATTTCTACTACCCATTATCTGCTTAATTATCAATTATTTTCTGCTCACTTCAGTTACAATATCAGCTGCCTAGCATGGCAGGAGAAGTGAGCATCCCAAAATGATGTTAAATAGCCAAGCTAAACTGCAATACTGCATTAAATATTTCTTATTTAGACAAGAATATGGCTGCATTTGATCTCACTGAAGTCCCCAAACTCTCACTTCACTGAGGCTTACCTAGGCTCTAAATCAACGAAGCTGAGGTCATGTTGCTTTCTAACAATCTGTTCCTTCAAGTTAAAAACAGCTGAACATGATCTTGCTAGCTCCTAGTGTGCTGCTGTGGCTGAGAGGGCTAATGCGTTTCTTGCCTGCATAATCAAGGGAATACTCAGCTGGAGTGGGGAGGTTATATTACTGACATAACAGCATAAATGTTTATGTTTACTCTGGGATTCGGGGTACAAACTGTAGTATACACATCCCCTAGAGAGGCAGCTATTCTCCATGACTGCAGTGTTTAAGAGAATGGCAAGAAAATTAGACTATTTACCACAGCAGGAAGAAAACAACTCACATGGATTTAGATGCCAAACAATAAGATGCTAGGAATTGAAAATACTGATTACTGCAATGTTTTTGTTAGTCTCATGTCACATGTACAAGCTTCTGCTATAGCAAATTGAATAATGGATGAAGAATAAAGAATATGTGAACAGTGAGAAATGTATATTTCCGTATTTTATCTGGACTTACTGTTCTCTTTTGCCTTTTTGAAAAAATGTTTTTACACACAACAGTTAGCTTAGAAATACTTAGCTAATACGAAGTTACGCAGAAAGGAGAAAGAGACTGAACAGTGAGACTGCTATATTTAGCTACAAATGTGTGTAAAGAGATACAGCACATGCAGAGTTCACGTGTCTATTTCAAGGTTCCCTTCATGTCCTTTTACCCCACTGGAAAGAAGCACTGCTTTCTTCTGACGGTGATAAGAGTGACAAATTTTTACATCAGTTTTTTATCAACCATCTGTATTTATAGACGGAAAAAATAAAAAAAAATTTTTTAAAAAATCGAACCACCAAAGCCACAGTGACGGAACCACTTACTGCAGATCATTCAGCAGGGTTATGAATGATGATGGAATTACCCAGAAATCCCAACCTTGTTTTCCCAGGCTGATACTTACCCAAGAGACCGTGCTGGCTCTGTGAGATCACAAGTGCATTTTGTCTTTGAAGCAAGTTATCCATTACCTTTGAAGGGGCTTCTTTTAATAAAATACAAATCAAACACATCTAAAATAAATCAAACACAGCAAGGCTTTGAACCAGATCCCAAGAGGTCTTGATAACATAGTCTGCATTTAAAAATGTGCTGATAACATACTCTACACTTACAAAAGCTGCTGATCTCAATAGGAGTTAAGGATGCTCAGGATCTGACTCAGGATTTGAATCCAAAGCAAAATAAAAACAAACAAAACAAACAAACAAGCAAACAAAAACCAACAAAAAAAATCCACCCCTACACAGAGGGCACAAAGGTGGAAGGTGGAAATACACTGAGCTTATTCTGCTCCTTATATTGAAAATAGCAGTTAGCCACAGGCACAGTCTGAGTGCCTCATCTTTTAACTGTAAAGAGGTAAAATTTATGCCCTCAGGCTCCCTATTCTTATCAGTCAAAGATGCTAATGATGTGTCCGCCTACCAGTGTGACAAAGAGAGCCACTGCTGAGACTCTTTCTTTAAAGCAAAGTACAATTCAAAAACTTTCATTTTGTCATTGAAAATCCCTGCTACAGCTCTGACATCTTTTCTGACCTCCCATACAAGGCTATAATATAATCCTAGTGGAAGCACTAGAATTTCAAAATTCACTAAACCTGATGAAAGAGTTAACACAATAATGACTTCTATAATTAAAAAATAACTTCAGCTCAACACCTCAAACCCCAAATATGGCACCTTCTCCACTTTATCAAATCAGGCACTGCATAATTAGTCCATTCAGTAATTTTTAAAATGGGCATCTCCATGCTCTTCCACAGATACTGAAAGATCCCATGGTGGTCTGCTGAAATGTTCAGTGCCTTTACCCTGAACTATGGTAAACAGAGATGATTGCTAAACTGAAGACTTTGTTTACAGCTACTGCGCTGAACATCGTTTAGGAAAAAAGAATGTTTCTGAAGAAGGATTGTAAATTAGATGATAGCAGGCTTCTGAATGTGCAGTTCAGTGTCAAGATGTTACATCAGCCAGAGCAGTATGAGCTGGTATTCCTTTTTTTTTAAAGAACTTGTCATTTGTATCTGGTAAACAAGGTTATTGACTTAACAAAATACTTGTTGCAATAGAAAATATGTTATCAAATCATCTGATGATTTAGGTATTCACCTTATATTATAAAAGGGTCTAAAAGATAATCAATAAAATTTGAACTGACAGATGACAGTAAAAGATGTGAAACCACAAGTTTTCTATCTCACGTTTGGCCAATTTAAAAATGAGAATAATAGCCTCATTAGCTGTCAGTCTTCAGAGGTATGAAATTGATGTTAAAGATCTGTATCTACTCTGTGAGTTATTGAGAATACAAGCCACCAGGAATAACAATTCTGCCTAATTTAAAATCTTTGTGTCAAAAGAAGAAATGAAAGATTGGAAATGACAGAGGTGAATGAAGCTGTCGTTCTTTTAATTTTATTTAACTCACCGTAAAAGTCTTTCTCACCCTGTGTTATTTCTCTACATTTTTTTCTTATCCAACAGCACCACCATGTGACAGTACAGATTTTAGTGTTTGAGTTTACACACACACACACACATCTGCAACTAAATCTTCTTTTTATTTTAGTAACTGGTAAAGATGTAAAATGCTAAATATATTAAATATTATTAAGGATGCAAATAAACACCATATCAGTGGATCAGTGGTTCCTTGAGCTTCAGATAACAGTATTTGGAAAAGTTTTCTGATCCTAATATGCAAAGATATCTTTTTTAAATGAGTATACAAGAAATATCTACCTACATTAAAGTCAGTATATTTATATATTTATATTTACATATTTGACTGGTACTTAGTGCTGTAAAAGAAATTCTTCATCCGCAGTTGATTCTTTAAAATAATTTATAGCTTTGGTGAAGGCTTCTTAGACAAGGGACAAGACACACGTGGAAGGTAAGATCTCTGTAGTTTTTCTCATTAGCAATCTATTAGTAGCACTTCACCTAAGGACACCATTTTGGACCTCCGCTCTGAGGTACCAAACTCTATCTATCCCTTGTGCAGCAAGCCTAACATGGTGTTCTCAGTCTATCAGCCCAGGGCCAAACACTTTTACTGGCTTTTGCATGCTTTCTCTCTCCAACCTAATGAATATTTACCAAGACTATGCACAGTGAAACTGATTGAGCAGGGCAGACTGAAATTACACCATTGCAGAACGTGTCCTTAGTGCATTCACATTGGAAATGCTGAGGCAAAAAAAGAAATTGAGTCTTGGTTTCTCATATCCTAAATGGATTACTTAATCACTAAGCAATCAAATTGAGCAGGGCTGAGGCCTGTGCCAGCTTAAATCCAGCAGATATTTTGTGAAAGTATCTATTAAATAAGATCAGAAAGTGGAGATTGTGGATATGTCAGGTACATAAAAAAGAAATAAAAACCTCTGAGTACTTCCAAGACAAAGGCAGTTATGTGCATGCTCGTTAGAACCTTATTCAGAAAATAGATATGAAGAAAGGGTAATAGGAACAAAACAGCACTTTTGGACTCTGATTTTAGAATCTGAAATGTCAGCCAAGGAAGAAAAAGGCAACTAAATAATTTCATGACTCTTCCTGAGTTTTTATATACACCAGGAGTAATAGATCAGAATCAATTTCTGGGGATGCTTTCAGTGCTGTAATGATGAATTGGGTTTCTTCTAGTTCTGGGAATTTCAAAAAGGTTTCGCTTTCCTTCTCTTCATTTTCTCCATTCATTAAAATATACTTTAGTGCAATTTAATTTGATTTTTGTATTTTAAAACTTCTAAGTGAAGGAATGGCATAGAACTTTATTAAAAGAAAAGATAATGCCCAATAAAAATACAAAATAAAACTTTCCTTGTTTAGTCATTTTTAATAAATAGATCTTATAAACTGTGTGGCCCAACATAACATGTTTTGGGTCAGGAACTCTGGAGAACTTGTCAACTGTGTCACAACTGCCCTTTTTAAACAACTTCATTAGAGCACTTAGAGGGAACAACCAATATGCTAATACTATTTGCAGATTGCACTTATTCAGGGGACTATTCAAACTCTATCAAGGACATAAATATAAGAGAAGTCAAGCTAGGAAAGTTGAGTAAATGGATAGAGAAACCTAAATAAGATTTTGAAACGAGAAAGCCACCACATCTAGGAAAAAAAGAAGGTCTGAAACTTCATTTTCCCTCTTGCCATCAACAAAAGGGATAAAAAAAGAAAGTTAAACAGCTCAGGTGATGTTAGGCAAAAAGTTGAAATCAATTTATAACGCAACATGAAAAAAGAAAATGTAGTGTAATTTATAATGGTATACAAAAGAAGCATTGATTCACAGAGCACAGAAGTTACAGTGAATCTCTCATTCAGTTTGGGAGACTATCTCTGAGTCTGGGGTAAACTAATACCATAGAGAAAATGCTAGAATAAAAAACTGAATAACCAATATGTGACTTATTTTTCATTAAACACTATAATGCAGAGAAATTTTCATTGTATTAATAGACAGCTCTTCTTGTACTTCTTGGTTCTTAGAGCCAAGTGGCCCTGCTGCTTAGATATGGTCTCCCAAACTATATTTGTCACCATTCATGGAAAAGCAGTAGCTATAGGTTGCTCCCAGTAGTACCTGTGGGTGTGATTTCCTCCTTAGTGACATGGACACATTGTAGACTGTGCCACTTGCTTGCAGGGAATGACAACAGGCCCTGATATCTTGTAAAATAGACACAGTAGTATAAGACCAAAGTCTTTTGCCCTTTCTTATTCACCATTAGAGACATACCCTTACCTTAATGTACCTTGCCAAGTGCACTAGTCCCAGGGACTGATGGTTAGTCTTAGGACAAGTGATGAGAGGTAGCTTGCAATGACACTTTCAAGGCTTGCTGTAGAGAGCAAAGTGATTTTTTCTTCCATAGGAAATAAGATATTATCTACTATATACAGGCAACACTGGGTCTTCTGGCCTTATCTACTGCTCCTGTGACAGTAAGATATAATTATTTTCTCTGTCTTTTTTCTTCTTTTTTTTTTTTTTTAAATTTTTATTTTTGCCCCTAGCTTAGTATGTCCAAAAGATTCCAACAGCAATACAGCATCCCACCACAGTATTTTTTATGTAGTATGAGTCTCCTGTACATATTGCATACCCTGTGGTGTAATACAGTGACCAGTAAGTGTGACAAACCTACTGGGACAGTGTTGGAGAGCTGTGTAAGGTGCAGGTTAAAGCATATATTTATATTATCTTTTCTTCATTGGACTTTGTGGCTAGTCCCTCTAGTCAGAACTGGACCTATGCTTTATTTGAGAAAACTCAAGTCTGATGAATTCAAGAGAGACCCCAGGAGGGACACAAAATGTTTATTGTTTAGGTAATCACAGGAGCAGGTCCTAGTCTAATAGAGAAGAGCCAGATTATTTAGCAGGATAGCAATACCTGCTTTGAAAACAACATCATTAGTAATAATAAATTCAAACCCACTAGTAGAAAGCTATTAAAAATCAGTTTTTGAAGAATTAAGTAGTATTTACACTTTGACAAACTCAAAAAGGACTCTAACCCTATCTGAGTATCTCTGTAAATAGTATCAGGTGACACTAAAATTTTACCCTCAAATTCTGGACTATACAACCTGTGCACAACCCAAGAGCACGGGAGAGATTCTCCTCAGTAAGCTATTAGAAAGAGATTCCCACTTCAATTAAAAATTGTTACAGTTCTTTCTTTAAACTGAGCACTCCATTTAGGAATTTTTTTTCAGTAAAAATGGCTTACCCATTAAAAATATAAAGACAAATCTGAAATGAAACATTACTTTAATGAAAATGTTACTTAAAAGTCAGTATAGATCTGTTTTCTGTATATCATTATACTATTGTGAATACACACACATGTTATTTCTGAAAACTGGACTTATTAGTCTACTAGTGCCAAGAGACATCATTAAAATGTAGGTTTTTAAAATAATCCACAAAACCCCGTAGAAAACCAAACAAACAACTCCCTCCCTCAAATAGTGCGTGATTTTTTTCTTTAAAATTGTTCAAGAAAGAAAATGACCTACATTGTAGACTGTGCCACTTGCTTGCAGGGAATGATATGCAGATTGTTGTAGGATCTTAAAGACTACAATTAAGTAAATGAATCAACCCCAAACTTCACGTTTGCAGTCTGTCATATATTAAATCAGAATTAGATTTATTATTGTATAAATATATTAACAGTCAACAAGGTTGTACCGGAAACCTTACACTTGTGAAGGTTGTTTTTTGTTAACAGCCAAATAATAAATGTGTGATAAAAGCTGAAAATTTCTTTTGGTTACAATAATTTCTGTGTTTTAAGCTCTGAAAATCACTTTCTAGAAGTATTTCTTCTAGAAAGACATGTACCTTCTATATTATAAGCTAAATCCTAATTCAAAGGATTTTTTTTTTTGTTGTCAGGTACTATATTAGTTCACTTGCCTCATATTGATATTTAATATGCAGTTTCACTCCTGACTGTCACAGCCTTTTCTACCTTACTATAAACAATATGTAAGTACAGTATTTTCTTTCAAGTTTTGCACTCATTATAACTCCTATAATTATACACGATAAAGAAAAAAGGTATAAAATTTATCATGAACAACCCTAAAATTTATTTTGTAAGATGTTCAAAAGGATCATGTGTAGTGTCAAACAGAAAAGAAGACCCTGCTTCATTCTTTTTTGCAAAGTAACTTTTTAAATTACTTTTCTTTGTTTGTAACCCCTGAAAAATATTTCATCTACCAATTTTTCCTTTTCATTTGTATTTTTTTTAATTTCATCTTTCTTTTCTCTCCAACTGCTCTTTTGAATAAAACTGAAAATAAAAAGATTATTTTTAATTTTATATTAACAAATTCCATGTATATAATACTTTATACTACCAAGCACATTAAAAACAACCAACTTAAGAATTGTTTCATACTTGAAGGTAGTATTCCAAAGACAGCCTGTTACTGTGTTCTTTATGATGACAAGTGAAAAATGAAGACAGTCTTAATTTAAATAAGTTTACATAGTGTATCTTTTTCAAAGTATGCATAGAATCATTGAAGCATTAAGGCTGAAAAAGACCTTTAAGTTCTTGGAGTCCAACCATTGACTTGACACTGCCAGAGCTATGATTAAACCATGTCCCTAAGCACCACATCCACACAAGTTTTGAACACTTCCAGGAACAGTGATTGCACCACTTCCCTGGGCAGTCTGTTCTCATGCTTGACCACCCTTTCAAGAAATAAATTTTTCCTCATATCTGACCTGTCTCCCCTAGCACAACTTGAGGCCACTCACTTCCTCTTGTCCTGTCTCATTACCTGAGAGAAGAGACTGACCCCCATCTTGTTACAATCTCCTTTCAAGTAGTTGTAGAAAGCAATAAGGTCTCCACTAAGCCTCTGTCCCTCTCATAGTTAATTAACAGCTAATAGTTAATATAGTTAGAATATCTCCTGACTGTAGATACCTAATGGTTATCCATCTGAATCAGAGTTATGTCTTTTTGTAGCTGGCTATAGGTCAGTGAGTGTTCAGATCTCTAGCTAGGGGGGAATAAACGATGTTCTGGGGATGTTGTTTGCTCTGCTAAGTATATGGAACAGAAAGGTAAGATGATCCAGAGCTCTACCTTTGTCATACACATTTTTCCCTTTGGCAAAAGCTTTTATCACATTTTACATTCTATTACCAGCCTTTACCATCTTACAGTCTCTGGTATGTGGCTAACTGGACTCTAGAAATGAACCAGATAAAAATTCTGCTGTTTTTAAAACATAGACTCCAAAACTGAGGGTATCTATTTTAAATGCGAAAAAGAATTCAACTTTATTCTGAGCTCTTCTGTACCAGGATGTTCTCCATGGTAACAGGAAATTGTGGTCCAATTAAATGATACCTTAATAGTGCTGTAGTAACAGCGTAATGCCTTAATAGTGTACTATGGTGGGAGTTATCAATAAGAAACTGAATAGAGTGCTTTTTGTCTTAGTCTGAACTATCTCTGAACAACCACTGAATTTTAAGTGATTTCCAACAACAGACATGAAGCAGCCCACTTTTACTTAAGAATGAGTCAGGCTTGCCCAGATTTTCTTGACTCTTCAGGCTTCAGAATTTGCTCTGATTTTAGCATCACATTTACCATTAAACCCAAACTGTAACACTTGGTAGGCTGTTAAAGTGCAAGCTAGAAGAGATCAAACTTTTACGAATTGCATGAACCAACTCGGTGGGAAAATGCTTTGATTAAAGAAAATGCTGACATATATTTATAGGTTTAACACACTTAATAACAAAATCACTCCTCAGTTAGTCTCTGTTAATTAACAAAAGCACTGACAGACTAGTAGAGAGACACCCACCCTTATGACAAGCAGGCGAGAGTTGTTAGAAAAAAAATGTGAGTTGCTGCCAGGGTGAAGAGGAGTCATGGGAATGCAGCTGCAAATCCTCACAGAACAGCTATGAAGGCAATGAAAAATCACTGCTAAGGCAAAGGCATAAAATAAAGAGTGATGCTTGTAACCCTGCCATAAGAGAAAGATACACAGATAAGAGAGAAGGAAATCAAAAGAGAGAAAGAAATATTAAGAGATGGGAAATGGAAAGAAATCAGAAACTCATCACAGTCTCAGGACAAACTGTATGATTCTAATTATTTCATTCATTTTGTCTCAGAAGAAAATGGAAGAGGTGGGGAAGAGGTGCTAGGTTGTTAGTGGTAGGAAGAAATAACAAAATATTGTAATGATAAGAACAGAAGAAAAATAGTTTCTTGGTAGTACTAATTACCAAGTATTAGTTGGTATTCATGGGAGAGGAAGAAAGGTCATAGCTTCAGATATCATAACAGCATTGCCATTTGCCATGAAAATGGGTAAGATAATATCATTCTAAGATAACTACTTGGCTGCAGGATCAAACATAGGAAAGATTGTTGATTGTGAATGGAAGAATCTCTTGTTTAAATTCAAATACCTTTACCTTTTTATTTTAAATTTAAATAAGCATAAATATGTTGAAACTGTACAATGTCTAAGGAATGACCAACTGCAACTGAGAAATTCTCTTTCCTGTTTTATTTTAGCAAAATTTCACTGAAATAATTAAATCTTATAGTATTATACTAAAGAATAAAATTCCAGTTCCTGACAGTCCAAATGTTTGCATTTTCTTTGCTTTTGCCAAAGTGGCACAAAGGCTAATTTTTCATCCAAAAAGCAGAAAATCACTGGAGAAACAAGATGTAAGGTTAGATCAAAACAAGATTTAGCCAGAATGTGTCAAAATATAAACTCTAAATTACATTTTCAACATCCCTATGTAAAGCACAGGGAAAGCTATAGGTCTCAGATTTGTATCTTCAAACTGGTGTACTGAGTGCCAAGTTGTCTTAGTTGCCCATTAAAAAATTCTGAGTATATCACAGAATCACAGAATACGCTGAGTTGCAAGGGACCCACAAGGACCATTGAGTTTAACTCTTAGCCCCACACAGGACTATCTCCAAGAGTCACACCATGTGCCTGAAATTATTGTCCAAATGCTTTTTGAAGTCTGTCAGACTTGGTGCTGTGATCAGTTCCCTGGGGAGCCTGTTCCAGTGTCCAACCACCCTCTGGTTAAAAATTAGATATTTTCTAATATCCAACCTAAACCTCCCCTGACACAACTTCAGGCCTTTTCCTTGGGTCCTGTCACTGGTCACCACAGAGAAGAGATCAGTGTCTGTCTGACCCCATTCTTCCCCTCACAAGGAAGTAATAGGCTGTGATGAGGTATCCCCTCAGTCTTCTCCAGGCTGAATGGACCAAGTTACCTCAGCTGCACTTCCTATAGTTTCCCCTCAAGGCCCTTCACCATCTTCATTACCCTCCTCTGGACACTCTCTAACAGCTTAATAACTTTCTTGTAGTGCAGTGCCCAAAGCTGCACAAATTTTTGCAGGTGAGGACGCACTAGTAAAGAGCAGAGTGGGACAATCTCTGTCCTTGACTGGCTTGCAATGTTTCGCCTGATGTCCCCCAGGACATGGCTGATCCTTCTGGCTGCCACAGCACTGCTGACTCACATTCAACTTGCCATCAACCAGGACCCCCAGGTCCCTTTCCCGGCACTGCTTCCCAGCATCTCATTCTCCAGTCTGTACATAAATCCATGGTTGCCCCATCCCAGTTGCAGAATCCTGCACTTTCCCTTGTTGAACTTCATATGATTGGTGATTACCCAGTCCTCTACTTTGTCAAGGTCTCTCTGCAAGGCCTCTCTGCCTTTGAGAGAGTCAACAGCTCCTCCTAGTTTTGTGTCATCTGCCAACTTGCTTAGTATCCCTTCCTTTCCTGTGTCCAAGTAATTTATGAAGATGTTGAAGAACACAGGGCCTACGATGGAGCCCTGCAGAACCCAGTAGTGACAGGTTGCCAGTGTGATGTCACCTCATTCACTATTACCCTCTGGACTTGACCTATGAGCCAATTGCTCACCCACCATGTGATGTGTTTATCCAACTGTGTTCTGGACACTTCGTCCAGAAGGATCCTGTGGGAGACAGTATCAAAAGCTTTACAGAAATCGAAAAAGATTACATCAAGCAGCTTCCATTGACCAGCTAGGTGGGTTACCTTGTCATAGAAGGAAATCAGGTTTGATAAGCAGGACTTTCCTCTCATGAAGCCATGCTGGCTGTGACCAAGTACTGTGTTATGCTGATGTCTAAGTTTGTCCTTACTTCAGCTCTCAAGGTCCCTCTGCATTTTGCAGTTTGTAGTTTTTGGGCATAATATGTAGTCATTTCAAAGTCAAAGTCGGAGGAGAGACCACAGCATATATCTTTCCAAATGCAGGGACAATGATAGTAAAGCTGGTTTCTTTTCTTCCTTCCTTTTTATGATAGCTTGGGTTAGCAATTTCAGCACTCACACAGAAAAAACGAGACTTAGCATCAAGTTTTTCTTCACATCAAGAGATTTAAACTTAGATCCAAGAGCTCTCAGATGGTCCTGCTATACAGAGAAGATAAAAAACTAACATTCTCAATCCTTTCTGTAGAAGTCCTTTGCATCCGTAATTAAAATTAATTAGCCTAGCGAAATAACAAGACTGAAAATCACTTCTTCCTAAGTGTTTATTTATAAGGTAGGAGTTATTCAAGAGTATTTACCTAGTGTGTCACTTGAGTTGCCTCATATAACTCATCAAGACTGCAGCTGCTACTTCAAACATAAATGGATCTCTTGTAGGTCCTGTGCCATATTTCCAATTATGTGTAGATGACTCAAATATGCATTTCAAACAGCATCTGACAACACCAATTAACAGGGAGTAATTTCAAGCTGCACCTAAACCATTGTAACAAGTACAGGCATATCTCAGAAATTCTATTCATCTACCTGAGATCCACAGCCTGTAATTACCTCTCTGAGAAGAAGAGTGGAATTCATCTTACTCAAAAGTAGATCTCCAAAAATTAAGCCTATCCTCAGATAGCGCTCTGCATTCCCATTACATTAAGTTGTAGTCTATAGTAGCTAGGTTCTAGTGCCTTTTAGAATGGTTTGTCTCTGTGAACTATAAAGGGAATAAGACAGCTATGAGTTTAAAAATAGATAGATTAAATTAAATGAATGTTGACTTGACTGGCAGTCATTACTTTAAAGAGCTAGAATTAGATTTGCACTTCTACCATTTAAAAGAGAACCAAAAGTCACAACTCTGCACCCTGTAGCAGGAAAGCTTAATCCTCGTGTCTAATACCATAGTGTGGTATGGAACAAATGGAAGAGGGAATCTCTAGCTCCTGTAAATGAGACTCAGTGCACAAAGTAATCAAAAATTCATAAGACTAATAAGAAAACTAGCAACAAAACTATAAAAAGAACATGATTGCAGTAAAGTTTCTATGAAGGAAAGGTGAGTTCACTCTACAAGAGTAAATTGTTTTGTATAACCAGAGACGCTTGAATTTAATTTCCTAAGTAATATTTCTTTGCACAGTTATTCTCTGAGATGTGACTTTTAATAATACTGCAATCTGAATCTTGTTTTATGCAAAGAACTCCCAAAATATGTATTGTTACTTGAAAATTATTACTGCATTCCAATGTAAGACAGATTCTCTCTTGTTGCCTACAGCATATTATTATCACCACAGTTTGCTTAAAAAAATAAAAAAAAAAAAATCACTTTTGTATGTATCTTTGTTTCTGGGCTTATGTCTTTCTTCTAACATTAAATGGTGTTCTGGGAGCCCCTGGTGGTCTAGGGGGTAAAGGCGCTGTACTGTCACTGCAGAGACCCGGGTTCGATTCCCGGTCGGGGCCCCTCCCCGGGCAGATGGAGCTCGTTAGCCCTGTAAGGCAATCCATCTCCATCCTGAGGACCTCGCTGCCACCGTCCAAGCTCGCTTGGCCCCGGCAGATGAACCTCAGGATTAAAGGGTGGGCTCAGTTCCACGCACACTGTGTCTCACCTAAAAAATCCAATGTGCAGGCTGGAAGGTGTAAAGACCTTCCCCGGTTCTTCGTTCGCGAAGACTGGCCATTACTAAATGGTGTTCTCCAATAATTACAAAAAGAATTTGACAAGAACAGCTGGAAGATTTATTTGGGGAATATCAGTAATAGTTTTTGAAATTTCAAAACAGTTTTTTTCTGTCACTTTAACCTTTCACAAAACAAGTTTGCATTTGCAGTTCACATTAAGGCTGTCTTTAGAGTACACATATGTTTCTGTAAAGTGTATGGAACCAAAACCTCTTCACTGTATGCAGTTGACATGGAAACTGCTAGTCATCATAGAAAAAATGAAAAGTATTGAGGGTAAAATGTCTGTTACTAATGTTCTATTGAGAACATTTTATTTACGTCTGAGGACCATGTTTAAAAAAAATGAGATAACATCTTGCAATATCTCATTAGATCAGTTTGTCCACACAGTTAAAAACAAATTGAAGTATTTCGGCTGGTGTTGCCTTGCACTGAACAGGAGAAACTGACCTGGCATTCTCAGCTGAATAAACAGTGTTCAGTATCTGAGCAGCAATGACTTTTCTCATGCTTTCAGCTTGATTTTCACTATGTACCATTATTATGATGTTCCAGGGATTTGAAGTAAAATTTCTAATTTGAGGTCAAGTGTTCAAAATTCAACGTTGAAAACAATAATGAAATATTGAAATCTATTTTGATTTCCTTATAGGGGAACAGAAAACAGTTCATTTATATCCACATAAGCAATTTTCAACAATGATTGTATATATTTAGGTGTTAAATTCATCAGAATATAAACCATACCAAATGAGGGATACCGGATCTTACTTTTAAATATGTCCCCTGCAAAACATTGCTCCTATATTCTTACTTCAGGGCATGAATAATTACCTTCAAGAGAAATGAACATCTTAAATACTGTAGTTCACTGCTGTGCAATATTTTAGGTTTAAGGTTTTTATATCCACTGGTCTTAGATTTTTCATATAAATCAGAATTATTTGAGCTCAGAATAATTATTGTTTCAATAATCAATTTCAATAATTATTCTCTGCTAATATGCCTATTAGTCATATTCTATGTACCTTCTCTAAGAGTCAGTTCTTAAATTATACTCAGGATAAACCTCAATATAAATGAGTCATCTACAAAAGGAAAAACAAAAAGAATTTACTTCTTATTCATGGTAGTTATATTTAAGGATTTTCAGAATTCATTTATTTTTAAAATTCCCTTTCTACTGCCTATAACTATTAAAATATTTATCTATTTGGAGTTAACTGTTATGGAGTAGAATGAGGCAGCTCTCAGTGGGAAATAGGTGGAAACTAATTAGTTTTGCCTACATTTAAAAAAATAATACCTAATGACTTTCACTGAAAAAAATCTACTTGCCCTAAGCTGACAAAGAACATCTTTGAAATATGGTATAGTCCTTTAATTGCCCTAGATATGTATCAGTATAGTCATCTATATACTACAGAATCATTAGGCTTTAAAAGAAGCAGAGTTCACACTTAATTAGTGAGTTATCACCTAAGCATCCTGCAGGTTTCATCTGTGCTAGACCTGCTCTATCACAGGGCAACAGAAGCTCAGTGAGACTTTCCCTGCAATTATTCTTATCTGCAATAATTCCCAGAATTCTAAAAAGATAATTTGCATTTGGGGCACATATAATCCCATTTCTAGTATCTTCTCTTTCTTCTCTTCTTGCTCTCTTGTGACTGCTCACTTCTTCTCCAAGTTAGCATTCCTGCCACAGAATTCAATAAACCTTTATGGCTGTAGAAGTAACATATGCTACATCTCAGCAATATTTGCGCTTATGTGGTGCCCCTTATTCATGTTAGGCCCTGGGTATTCTCTCACTACTTATCTGAATGACAGAGTAAGGTAGCAAGTATAAGCTAAGCAGAGAAAACCAAAAAGCTATACCTGAGAATGAGGGGATGAGAAGAGTAAATGGAGCAAGGCAGAGCCAGAAGAGGTGAGAAGCATGGGATGGAGCAGAGATGGGAGGGCCCCTAGGAATCACCCAGAGCCAATGGGCATAGAAGACAGAGTAGAGTGGGATCACTGGCAGAAGAATGTGAATTCAGGTAACTGATGAACACAGTTTATCATGTACCATCTACACATCAAGAAAGAAGGCTGCTCAAACTCTAATGTTTGGGAATCATGGTTTAAAGAAGAAAAAAAGGTCAACAGAACATGAATTATCCTATTCACTGGGAGTATTAAAAGAAAATAAATTATACACTTGCCTGTCAGGGAAAATTTATATACGCATGCCTCCCTGAAGAGGTTAATCTCTTGAAGTCCTTTCCATCCCAAAATTTCCCAGACTATAGACTGATATAAAAATCTACCTTGACTGAATTAAAGTCTATGAAAATGGAATCAGTCTGTGTGTGTGAGTCCATTGCACTATGTCTCAAATCAATGGTACTTACTTTTAGCATTTCCCTTTATAAAACTGCCCAGTACTGCTGAACAAGTCATCATCAGACAATATTTTTTTCATCTTTTTTCCATGCTTTTATGCTCAGAAATTTTCAAGTCCATGTTAAACTGCCTGCACTGGAAGACATCTGCAAAGTCTCTTTGGGTAGTGGGCATTTAAAAATGAAACAGCAATAATACAAATGTAAACATCTGGGAATGAGTTTAAATGTTATTTTTATCGAGTTTGTAGGTTTTCTTCTTCTTCCTCTTCCCTTCCCCCCCGCCCCCCATCAGCCATATAAACTGCAGTCTGTGTGTAACTTTTTGCACAGTAGTTTTGTTGCTTATCTCTGCTGAGTAGGACTGCAGTAACAGGAATAAAATAGGCTGGAAACGTTACTTAGATAAGAGTCATCCAAAACCAGCCCTTGCATACAGTATGGAATGCACTTGTTACAACATCAATTTGACTTAAATAAATTAAATAGGGTATAGCAAAAAATAAAAAGTAATGGCAAATAAACTAACTTTCTCTTAACTTTAAATTAATGATGCAGAGAATCACTGTTTCATACTAGCATGAGAAAAATTGCATAGCTTTCACTAACACAAAACCTCTCACATTATCTCCTCTGATCTCATCCTTTCTGGGTAGAAGCTGGTAGTAACTAGAATGCAACAGATCTTACACTCATATAATATTCATATCTCTGCTTTAGAATAACATGCTTAAAGTCAAGAAAAGGACCAAGCTCCTTTCTTGGGCCAGGGTACAGTGCTCAATAGCTTAAAGAATGTGTCTCAGAAAGAGAAGGGACACTGACTCCTTTTTTACAGTATTCTTTCTATGAGATTTTACTACCCCATCGTTCTACCATGACTAATAGTAAGCTTTTGGGTAAGTAAACCAGCTGTAAATCTTGTAAAATCACAGTATTTGTTTTGATGCCTCTGCTCTATCCATCTTTATGAAAAAGTATAAGGAGACTTTTAATTCTCAACTTGACAAAATACTAGGTATTAACAAAATCTTATAATTTTTCATTCTTGGAATAAATGACTTTCATGCTTGTGTGAGTCTGTTTTACTACTTGGAGCCCATTACTCAGGACACCTATAGCAGCTCAGACTCATTAATCTCATTAACATCTGGGATATAAATTTCAGTCTTTTGATGCAGTCTTATTTGAGTATTTCCAAGGACCACTTCAGTTCAGGGATCCATCAAAATGATCCAAAGCAGATAATTTTCACTTATCTTAATTTCTAAAAGCTTAATAATTTTATTGAAAAAACAGAAACATAAAAACAAAATAAACTACAAAGCAAATAATAAAAAAAACTTAATTATCTTGTCTGTTTTCTTTCTCTATCTCATGCTGAGAAATAATCTGACCAATACTTTATTGATTAGGTGTTTCATAACTATTTGACATCAGAATGCTTTTGTTTTACAATCATTAAGAAAGAGGTTTTATTCGTCTGAAAAGTTAACAAGCACACTTTTATTTTTTTCTCTTGAAAACATTTGTCATCATACAAATTAGTTGTAATGCTCATTTCAAGCACAGTAAGTCATGATGAATCCTGTCTAGTTAAAATATATCTATTTCTTCTTGTAAGTCAAATGTTTTAGTTCAAAGTAAAAATTATTTCTCTCATGTAGCAAGCATAACATTGAAATGTATTTGCCTCTTTAAATCTTGTTTCTATTGTGATGCTTGGAGAAAGCTGCCATTTTAATATTTACAAGCTTACCAGTAGAGTTAAAAGGCTGTGAACAGTAATATTTTGGGGTTTTTTTATATAGTATCACATTTATTTTCCATGGAGTACAGCTAATAGTACAAGGAGATTCTGGTTTTTCCCCAAATACCAGTTAATTTAATCCATATATCTCTATGCCCATATTGACTAGCTCTCAGTCTCTCACATTAATTAATTCCATACACTTCAGTCTCATATCAATTAATCTTGCGCTCATGTACCTTTGCAACATTTGTCCCAAATACTAATAGCAGGGAACAAAAGTCCCGTAGTCTATGGAGAAAGCCTGAATCGCCAGCTTTGTATGTTTAACAAAATCTGATTGTGAGTATTGAGCTGATTTTTAAATGATGAATTTACCACATTGGTATTCTTATCCCTAATATCCTGCTTGTGCTCTTAGGCCATCTTCTCCCAGCAATCTTGTTTACATAGGAAACATACAGTACAAGTCCAGTGCATCTGATTGCTTAAGATACTAACAAAATAATAATAAAAAATATTTCTGTATATTAAAAATGCCTGCTTCAAAAGAGAGGAAAATATTGCACCTACAGAAATAAATCCAACATTTCTAATTTCTTTTGAATGCTAGAAGAGAATGAACAAAACCAAAGGATTTCACCTTCTATGGTAGATTACAGAGATTACACTATAATTTAATGCCAAACCAGTAAGTTTTCAAAGACAAAAGAGTAAAAATAAAAATGACAAAACCTGAGAATATCCTACTGATATTGAAGGGTCAAAGACATAATGGAAACAAATATGGAAGTACATGGGAGTAAAAAAGCACATCAAATGTCTGATTTTTTTTCAGTCTTAAACAACAAGACCGAAAACACTGTTGGATCTCAGATATTTGAAGTCAAGAAAAGTACTTAGTTGCTAACTCCATGTGTACCTCTGTCTTGGCATCTGCTTGGCAGATGCTGAATTAAGCCCACCGACTGAAGAGTTCATTGAATTACGCCATTAGAAGCAGAATTTTTAGTTGGTAAAAGGACTTTAAACAACATAAAAATAACATTTGCACCTAGACTAATGATAACAGCAACGTTAACTGGGAACGAACAGTCTCTCAGTGTGTACTACGGGATGTGGAGAGAAAAGTTGGCCAAAAATCTGTAGGAACAAAGTAAACAAATATAACATGGCAAATGCTTGACCCATTTCTAGCCTAGTACATAATCATGGGCGGTGTGGGGGGGGTGTGGTATGTCTGAACCTGACAGGTATGTCTGACAGGAGCCCTGTGAAGCAAAACAAGACCTTTCTTCCCTCCACCTGCAACTATTAGCAATCCAGCTACTGATTTTACATAGCTCTTATGGTCTGATTGCTTACTCTTAAACCAGCAATCTCTTTTGGAGAACGGGAAAATTAATCTGCCTGTTTTCATTCCTTTCACAGAAAAAAATGTAATTGTCAGTTGTTGTTTACAACAAGAAGGGAAAAAATAATCCATTTTTCTGCCAAGCTTCCCATGTTTTAATACAGTGAATAACACTTACCTTACAAATGATTTTTGGGTGCCAATGGGATTACAAGCTCTCAAAAGATTTATGTAGAATCTTGTTAGCTTGGTTTAATGACAGATGTAATACAGACTGTGCTTTTTACTTGTATCATGAGCTATATCTATATAAAAGGCTCTTTCTTCAAATAAAGATAAAGCAAGCAAAGAGATTGAGCTCCACACAACTGTTGCCTCAGTATCTCTGATGCCTTTAGATTACTCCAGTAAGTTCTTCCCAAGAAAATTCTGACATGAATGTAGTTAATTTAAATCAATGCTTGTGTAAGCTGGTCTATGTCGCCTGGTCATGAGCTCTTTCTATTGTTTGTTGTGGACAAGTTACCTGGTGCAATAAGTCTAAGTCTCTCCCCACCATGTCATTACACTCTTATCACCTCCTTAAAATGGTATGGCTTCAGCTATACTGCCAGCTGGAAACATCCTATCTCATGCCCTATACCCATGCCAAACATTAACTGACAGGTTTGCCAGACATGCAGCAAAATCATTCTAGAATATAACTACAGAAAATAAACAGTATTGCAAGACAATTTTTAACCTTGTTTGGTTTATGCATTTAATTTATAATGGCCTCCTGGTCTGTTGCAATTTGTACAACAAAGAGTTAAATATTTCCTCTTGAACTGTGCATAGTGGGTGACCAGAAAGTTTGAATGCAATGCAGATATGCAAATGTCAAAAGACTGGAGTGGGCTTCTATACAACCAGTCAGTAGTACTCATTTCTATACTGACCATTTTATTTCAGGGGATGGTACACCAGATCAGAAACTCGTTAAGAAACTGAGCATTTGTATCTGAGGGGTTTCATTTCAAAATCACTTCCAGCTGACCCAGCTGTTTGGGTCAAGGATCCAATGTAGTATGACAGGGAACTTGCCAAAATGATCAAGTCATCTCATAGCACTCTAGTTCTATAGACCTCTTATGATCAGGTAAACTTCTGAACTTCCTCTTTTAGTTCATGTGCATCTCTGAAGAGTAATTTAAAAAATGTATGTGCCATAATGACATATTAAATGCTCAAGATTTGATATCTAATTTCTGCTTTGTGCTGTCTTTCATCTGACTTAACTTCAAAATAACTGCTCATTTTAGGTCTGTCTGAAGTATAGAGCAGATGGTAAAATTGCTCATCTTGTTCATAAGAAGTAATCTGTTAGAAGATAAGGAAGGACAGAATGCAGAAGATTTAGAAAAATAAGTCAATTTCATAATTCAGGAATGTAAATCATAGAACTGTAATATTCTTTCTGAAACTTCTTAATGATCAGTTACTTAAAAAGCCAAACTAAGAATGTCAGCTGTACAGCTGCAATTTCTTAAAACTGATCAAAGCTAAACTCTGTGCTCTTCAGATTTTTAATCTGATACTCTACATCCTGCCTATCACCTGTTTCTCCGCACAGCAAAGTTAGATCATGGATTAAGAAGTTCCTGTATGCGTTCCAGTATATTGATTCCTTCTACCTGGTACTTTCAGTGAGCCACAAAAGTCAGATTAGTTTTCTAAAAATGCATACTTAGAACAAAATGACAACAAACACTCGAAGAACATCTGATCACACTCATGTTTTCCTCTGAAAATATGGTAAGCTTAGTCATAACATTTGGTCACCCAGTGATGAGTTAAATATAATTCTACACCAACAAATAGTTAATTTCCACAACCATGCTTATATAAAATTAAAATTTTAACCTTAAGCTATTGACAAGCAGGTTAGCCCCCATCATGTCCTTCACTAGTCATTGTCAGAGTTAGAAATGTATCTTCCTGAGATGTCATGGTTTCAAAGTAAGGAATATAAAATATTATTGTGCTTTATTAGCTATTGTGGTTGAAGTGATAACAACCCAATAGCTCTAAAGAAGCTATTTTCTCAAAATTTTTCAGTATTTCTTTCAGTATTTGCTTCATTTCACAGGTTTCTGCTCATTGTCACTACTGGTATTCTATTTTTCAGATCCTCGTCTGGCAGATCATCTTGTGCAACAGCACCTAGCACTCTGCCTCTTCTCTGGAAAAGTGATGGTATTATGAATGATTCTGTAACTCTGGCACTGAAGGTAATAAAACTTCTTAGCAATGCCTCTGAGTAAGGCTCCTCTAGCTTAGTCTGAAGACTGTCTACATGAAGCTGACTCACAATGACCACATGTTCTAGTCTTCTTCTTACTACAGTTCTAAATATGAACGTGCAGTCTCTGCAGTGCTAAAATTTATCAACTTTTAGTGTATCTAAAAAATGTTTTGTAACTGGCATGAAAACAACATTTAGCTAATTCAGTTGACTGCCCCTGCAAACACCCTGAGAGGAGGCCTCTTTGTTAAGGAGTTCTTGGGAAAAAGGCTTAGTTAGCAGGTGCCTGGAATGAACTCTCTCCTCAGTGATAAGGGAAGAAATGTACTTTGCATCCTGGAAAATTCACCCTTGCTTCACCTAAGAATATAAACAAGGAATAATAATGGAATAAAAAATATTAATTTACTTACAGTTTAGGTAAACCTGATAAGTATAGATACTCTCAAAAAAAATCATACTTTAATATATTCATATACATGCCTAATTTAATGCTTCAGTGTTCTTTACATTTGCTTTCAATTATAGACCTTGAAAATACTCACTCAAAGACAAACCTTTGCGGTTCTTTTTGTTCATAAAAGTCACTTAAGGCGGGAACTTGAAAACATCATTGACTGCAACTCATTCTTGATCCTTTCATCCCTTCAGAGCTTATTTAAACTTCAAAGCCTTGAACCTTTCAAATGACTTAAACAAGTGTGAAGATGTACAAGATACATGACAACCAATGAAATGTCTCATAATATGATATTCCTTCATTGTGAAATTGTCTAGGTAGGAATGATGAGGAAAACCTGTAATATCTGAAAAGAAGTCATGTTAAGATTTATTTTATGAAAGAGCATGATGGACCTTCAACATGGAAATACTCTGATCATATTTTAATTTCAGCCTTGTAAACAGCTATTTATCATGTCAAATGCATTTGGAATACTGTATCTTTTTCTTTTTTATCAGCACAATCATATACAAACAAAATCTCTAATGGCCAACTTCATAAAAACAGAATAAAAGGCAAAATAGAGACATGGATCATCATGCCTGGATGAATTATTTTTGCCTTAATTCTAAGACAAAAAAAAAATGTAATGACCTAATTGCATAGCTTCTCGTATGTCTTTTACAGTCCATTATTTACTTTATATTTCCATGCTTAACCTATTTTCAGTCACCTGCCATTATAAATAGCAAAAGAGAAAACTCACATAAAGGTATTTAAAAAAAAATCCCTATATTTTATGATTAATTAAGAGGTTCTGAAATAACATAAAGGTAAGAATCTCATTTTCATTGCCTTTTAAATTATTTGTAACCTTTCTTCATAACCAAGAAAAGCTTGAAAATTGAATCATAGGGTACCTTAAGAACTAAATTGGTTCTGGTGTAAAAAGATGGAAAAAACCCCCACCAGTTAGAACACCCTTAGCTGGGATTAGTACTGCAATAGCAGTGAGCTAGTTCCTAATGACCATCAATATCAACCAGCTTTGCAGTGATGCTAGAAGAGAATGAGAACCCTCCCTTCTTGTGGGGCCTGCATATGGGATAGCCACTGTCACCAACTTTGAGGAGCGATGAGGCTGCCTGGAAGACACTATTCTTCCCATCTTTCTTCAAGTGGTGTAAAGGAGTCTGGAAAGGGATACAGCATGCAGCATACTTGGTAATTTGTTTGCATTGTTAATTCTCTTGGGGAATTTATGAGAACTTGATGTGCAGAACAAGTGAGTTCCAAAGGGGTGAGTATGCTGCAGTCTTTGAAGGACATTGTAAGCTGCTTTTTCCCCAGTGCAAACTTGAAGCTCTGACTGATATTGTTAATGTTACATTATACAAACTCAATAATGTAAGAGAACATACTTCAATTATATGTACATTTTCTATAATTCTATAGTTAAAAACATTAGTGGAACCACTTCCTCTTTACTTAAGGTAAGTACAATTTTAATTAATTAACTAATTAATTTTCATTAGTGTTATTGATCACTACAGACCAAGCTCTACCCATATCCTTCAGTAAGAAGGTAAGAAAAGAGACAAACTATAATGGATCAGTTTTATCAGTGTGAAATCCCCAACTGTAACACACAGCTAAATTCCATCTTCTATTTAGTTTCATTTCTTTCACAATGACATAGATTAAAAGCCTCTCAAAAAATTTGCTAAGTCACCCCAAGGTGCTTGTATCTTTCTTTCCTCATTTTTAGTTGAGTTGATGCATTGGCTAGTGATAATTACTTATTGCACTCCTAAATCACTACAATTGTTGAATATTCTTTTTATCTGTGCTGTAATTTAATTTATTAAAGTGTGTATAAATGTAGCACTGTGCCATGTCAGGCATTTCATATGGGTGAATTCTTTAACATTCTTTCACTGAGTTGAGAGGGAACAGGATCAGGCTACTAACAGAGGAGTAGAGACAGAAGAACATAAATACAAACATCTACTTTTCTATACTCCTTTGAAAGCCATGATATGGCTCCAGGACCAGTAAAAGTCCTCAACATTGGCATATAACAGTGCAAGCAGTTTCTCATACTCTAATCCTAAACTCGACTGGTCACTCCCTCAGCCCGGGAAAAGTGCTGTTGCCATCTTTGCAGAGGAT
The DNA here is from genome assembly GCF_003031625.1 of Empidonax traillii. NCBI lineage: Eukaryota > Metazoa > Chordata > Aves > Passeriformes > Tyrannidae > Empidonax > Empidonax traillii. The sequence continues at coordinate 1,151,015 of NW_020955566.1, read as the reverse complement.
GTTGTTGCTTCTTTGTTTCACACTAATATCTAGATCTGAAGCCTTTTTCTCAACAGAATATATTTCAGTCTCTTTTAGCTAATTTACTGGTTGAAAGTACAGAAATAAAGGTCTTCTTTACAATTATCATAAAAGAATAGCAAGTAATAGTTGTAGACAATATTTTCTTTGTACAAATCACCATGTGAAACAGCAATTCCTGCCATTGCAACATTTTATTACCATAGAGCTCAGACAGAATCCTCATTTTTATTTTCTAATACTCTGCTGACACCTTCTGGAATACGACACTATTTTTGACTTTATAGCTGACTTGTATAGTGATAAAGAAATGTCATTCAATAAGGAAAAAAACCCTGATGCTGCCACACATACAAAACCACAAGTATCAGTATAGCTTTTACATTCTGAACATATTTCACTGATTTTAAAGTATCAAAATCATAGAGTAATCAAGAAAACACAATAAAAAGAATTTCTCTAGACTGAGATAAGCAGGTTTCAAGGGGAAAAAAGCCTATATTGCTGCTTCTGCTAGTATCTGTGATACTGGATGCTATTTATAAAAAACTATTTATTGGAGTCAGGGGATTAGGCAAATTCTCTGATTTCTTTTTTTAAATATGTAGAGATGAAAATTAGGAACAGGACATCCTTTCAATCTCTGTCTCATACCACATTTAATTCCTCAGTTCTCTTTATTCCCCTCCAACACAGCTGAAGGTGGAAACTTTGAAGCACATAAAGTTCCGCCACTCAAGTGTAAGCATGACCCAGTTAACCATGACCTCCACATGAAGCCTGCAGGTACAGCAGAAGATTTATGAGATACCTTCGTCCTTCTGGAACTGCAGCTGGAGACCAGGCATGCAATGTCTAAAGTGACAACAAATACTTATATTTAGGCCACTGTATCCCCTTGTTGCCATATTCAAAGACAGTTTCACAGACACCTAGTTGACTTTCATCCTTAATGACTGAAAAGACAGAAAAAAAAAAAGTTACTGTTTCTTATTTAAAAAATAACATGTGATTCATAAAGGTACTATCTCAGGTTCCTGTATTTGATGTAGTCAGAATAATAATGTAGTGTGATGATGCTGAGAAATCTTCTTGGTTTTTTTTCTGAGAAAAAAAGAGTTGTTTGATTCCAAGATTTTATTTTATGGGGTTTTTTTAAGTTTTATTTCTTTTAAACCCATTAATGTTGTTTTGTGTACGGTACTGTTTAGAAATTCTGACAGAAGAGATTTGCATTGGAGACATTCAATTAAATAATAGTAATTTTATAAAAATGGTTGTGGGATAATTCATGTGAATACACAGAAATCATCAGATTATTTATTTTGACTTTGTGTAATAAAAATTAATTCTTCTTTGTAATTACATTTGATCCAGTTATATATTGAACAAAAAATACACCTATATAATCAAACAAGACTGCAAGGACCTAGGGGATGAAGTAAAGGGGAGAGTTACACAGGTTATTTTCTGGAATAAACAGTAAATTTAACCTGCCAGTCAGAAGGAGGGGCAGGTAGAAGCAAGCATAACACACAAATCAGCATCAGCCATTGTTTCCAACAGGGTTTTGGCCTCCATGATTATTAAGATAGCCTTCTAAGTCTGTGGGTAACTGCAGAGAGATGACACCCACCTATCAGATAGGGGCAATGACATCTTTGTTAATAAATAAGTAAGTTACAGAAGTGGCTTTCAGCTAGATTATTTTGGGAATGAGGTCCAAAGCTTGGAGACAAACAGTGACCCAGGGACAAGTTGAAAGTGCCGTGGGAGCAGTTCTCACACTTCCCACAAAGACAAGGCACAGATGACACTTCACTCGAGTGCCTGAATGCCAACACTCATTTTCTTGGAAATAAGGAAGAAATTTTCAGTCTCTGCATGCAGTCTCAGAATTATGATATCTTTGGAAGTACAGAAATTTGATGAAAAAACTCATGTGACTCAAGTACTGCAGTGGAAAGTGACTGCCTCTTCGAGGCAGAGAGAAAAAGTAAAAGAGATAGGGTTGTGTTCCACAGAAAAGATCAGCTTGATCTTCCCAAAATAGGCTACAGACAACAGGAAAGACCTGTAGATCTGATGGGCTGACTTTAGAGGACTGGAGAAGTTGATTTAAGAGAAAGAGATGAATCAGATGATCCCTAGAAACCCTTTCCTAGATCTCTCTATGATTCCATCTTGAAATTATATTATTAGTCAAAAATGAACAGTCCTTGAAAGGAAAATTTCACTTTCGGACAGACTGGGAATGTCCTCGCCTGTGAAATGCTGCATCGTGTTAATGGTGGAGGATTTTTCATGTGAGTACACTCCTTCAACTGGATTTATGAATCTGACTGACATAGATAATGTACAATGAACTAATTTAATAGTTGAAGGAAATAACAAATAGTTCAAATAAAACTGATGACTCACTCTGTATTGGTTAATAATCTGTGTGAAGTCGACAAGTAGAGAGCCAAGCAATACTATGCATGCTTTTTTTTCTTCAACAACACAAAACTAATATCCACGAGGCTCACTTTTTTATTTAGCAGTTCGACAAGATATTTTCAGAGAAACTATGAAATATATGCTTAAATCCTTACAAATACCACTAGAAACTGAGTGTATGGACTCCAGTATTGCTCCATCCATTTAAGTTTATTTCTGTTTTTCAAAGTTGTGATTTAAACTATGAGATAGCCCAGAATGGACTTCTCTTTTGTTGTTGTAGTAATTATATACTTTGAAAAATGTTTCGTTTTTATGTTTGAAGTTTTATAAGTTACTAAAGAACATTACACAGAATTTAGTGAAAAAATTTCACATGAAACAGATTGTATCTTTCAGTTTCTACATGTATATAAAATTATTATATAGGGATGAAATTTACACATATAAACCATTTGTATCTATTGCAACAGGAACTCTCCAGTATTCATAATGACTGCCAACGAGCTAGTCAGGCGTGTGAGACATAGTTAGTTCCACATATAAAATGTTTGTAGCATTTGAATCAAACATGCTAGCAATGACAGACAGCACAGAATTTTTTCTGGGTTGTTTTATCATAGAGTGATTATAGAATCATAGAATAATTTGGGTTGGGAGGAAGCTTTAAAAGTCCCTGCAGTAAGCAGTGACATATTCAGTGAGATCAGGTTGCTCAGAGCTTGATCCAACCGGACATTGAGTGTTTCCAGGGATGGAGCATCCATCACCTCTCTAGGCAATGTGTTCCAGTGTTTTATCACCATTATCATAAAAAATTTCTTCCTTATTTCAAAGAGAACCCTTTCTGGTTTATTACTGCTCATATCATCAGAACAGATTTATGGCTGCACTCTCTCAAACATGAAAATAAACCTGGCCAGACGTGATTGTTCCTGCATGCCCTACCAAGAGTAGAACAAATTACAGCTAATACTGTTCTTCCTGGATGCTGGATAAGTATGCCAAGGTTCTCTCCCACACCTATGGGAAATAGAAAGGTGCTGCATAAAGGCTAGAGATGATACAGAGGCAAACACAAGAATCAGTATCCGTACCTGTTGCAGTAAATAAAAGAAGGGTAACATAAAGGCTCTTTCACTTATCACCAGTTCTAATATTAGTTCATTTTTAAAACACTCCCTTCCAATTCTTAGTCTCCCAGAAAACACCAAAGGAATGCTTGGGATTCATATGTATAAGGCTGTGGCCTGTCAGGGCAGACTGGGAAAAGTAAAAATAAATTTATTCTTTAAGAGGATAGAGGAAGAAAGAATTTTAGGTCAAGTCTGTGTGCAGTTGCAGGTTTAAGCATTGTCACATTGCACAAGGACATCTACAAAAATCCCAGTTTACAATCTTCCACATAATGCCAAGGGGAAAAAAAAACACCAAACCAAAACCAACCAACCAAACCAAACCAAACCAAACCAAACAAAACCCCAAAAAAACCAGAACAAATACCATGGTTAAAACTCAATTTTACCACTAAACTGAACACCATTAAGTATGGACATGAATAGGTAATAAATTGTGAACTGCAGATGACTGCAAATGAAAATAATGAAAAATCAATAATTTCTGATTGTTCCTATCATAAAATATGGATAGTAAATACAAAAAATATTTTTATTTTTAACTAGATAGTCCTTTTATTTTTATCATAGTTCAAGGTTTGGTTTTTTTCTCTTTTTTTCATGTTTGTTTTTTTTGTTTGGTTGCTTTTTGTTTGGTTTCCCCCAAAGAATATGCCTAAAGCATAGCAGATGGGTTACACCCTAAGTAGAACTAACTTTTAAGAGACAGTTCACACTCCTCAGTTTATTTACCTGCAAAAATACTAATGCCTCGAAACTTTGTAACCTGGATCTGCAAATCCTAGTTTTCCAAGAGTTATATTGGACTATATCTCCCCATCAGATGCAGAACAATATTTTATTGACATGGTAGGCATTTAATTAATAAAGCATTATGAAAACAGTCTGTAAGGTAACCAAATACCATAACTACTATATTCAGTTATATACACTTTTATAGCTGCAGAAGGAAAAAAAGGCAGAAGACTTAAAGGTCACTTCCTAGGCAACATAAAAGCTTTTTTTTTTTTTCCCCATAATACCTCAAATTTCATTGCTTACTCATTTTTCAGACAAAACAGAACTTCTGAAGTTATTTCATCACGAGGCAATCAATCCAGTGCTAACATAAAACTGAACTGTTTCACTAAATTTTAGGAAAAAATAATAAGAGATATGTAATGAACATCTATCTGTAATCTAAGCTCTGACATTCTCTGAGATGCATCTGAGAATCTCTCACACTCTTCTAAATCCTTTTTTATTCACACGATGAATGTTGGCCTTTTAGTGGTAATAAATCTTTTTTCTTTGAAAAACTGCCCTGTGAAAGCTACTGGCAGAGTTCATGGTTCATAAGATGAGCCAAATACATCCCTTAGCCAAAATTAAGAAGCCAAGTTTTCCTTAGCAAGTGGTACCAAAAGTATGCAATGAAGCAGTTGTACCACTTGATGGAGCCATTATCAAGTTGCCAGCTAAAATGCTCATCTTGAAAATTAATGAGTGCAGCTGTAGCTGTCAAGAGAGGACATAACCTACTCAATTTTCTAGACATTCAATAACTAGTGAGACTGGCCAACTTAACAGTGGGTACATCAACCTGCCAACCTTGGAATAAATCTTTATACTATTATAATGATAAACTACAATTTAGTTTGCTACATAAGAATGATGTTTTTGTGATTTTTTTTTTCTTCTTCCTACTCAGCAACCACATTTTGACCATAATTAGTGGTGGCTCATTTTAAAATATTTAAGAGAACTGGTGAGGTTTCAACTGCTTACCTCCTTTACTGATTATTTTGTTAATTTTGTTTTTTTCTTTCCAGGGAGGAAAATAAACAAACTTCTTAATCCTAAAATAAATTAAAAAGTGTTTTGAAGAGTTCTGGCAATAGTCTAGCAACTAACTCTGAATGCCGTTGTCAAACTTCTTATATTTTTTTTACAAGTCAGTTCTTTCCATTAGGACTTGTGAATATCTCACATATAAAGATGAATGAAAGCAGACATATATGGGGTTCTACTCCTTTCTGAAAGAGGAACAATTTAAACCCCAGAAAACATTGTGGACATTTGATTAACATTGCCCACATGCCAATAAATTACTGGTAGTCTTTTTCAGGCTTCATGAAAGATAACCTAATGAATATAAAGAGAATATGAGTAATTAAAAAAAAATGGGAAATATTTCCATTAGCTGCAGGCTCTTTATGTACTAAATTAACAGGTAAAATGCTCAAGGGCTCATTTTAATCTGTTTTATACCTATAAAAACAATTTTCCACCTTCTCCACTCTAACGGAATTGCTCATTGGAAGCTCTTCCTATTTTCACTTGAAAGTTAGTGCAAAACTCCATCCAAGGCTAATGTTAAGTGACACTTTAGACTGTGCATGGTATGTCAGAACAGAATCACAGCATACTCACATTTCTTTCCTCATTCAGGAGTAAGAAATAGGGTAGGGGCATGCTTTCCACTTCCAGACAGTAAGTGCTTTGGGAGGAGCGTAATGAGAGGAAAGAATTCACCAGAGTAGAATAACTATCTTTCACATACATATCATGAGTTCTGTGCTCAAAGGAAAAATACAACAACGAGCAGAGAGACTTTATATTTAGAGATCCACATAGATTAAATAAAAGTCACTGGTTTCAAGATTGGACTACTTCCTCATGTGGTATAAAACTTAAGGTTAAGTTGAGCTGCACAGTGATTTACACCAAAATAATCTGACAGATTTGGAGATGACAAATTGATGGATGAGATATACCTAGTAATTTATAAAAAAGCTTTCTCATAATTTTAATATTTTATTTTCCCATTTACTCATGTTTTCATAGCACTTTCTGAAGAACCTTTTTTAACAATTCAGTTTTTAAAAGTTTATGGACAGCTATTTTAGCTCCCATTCACCTTAGTAGGAATTGTGAACATTCAGTGCTTCTGATATTAAAGGTTTCCTATTTCTGTTTCCACATCAACAACTCTCAAAGCCCTTTCCAAGGGCTTCATTGTGTGCTCTTTTCTGGCTGCAGCATTTTGTTCCCTCATGCTAGATTTGCTTTCTGTTAAAGATCTCTTGATACAGTAGACTACAGTAGTCTATTCATTTGAAACATTTTTTTGACAAGTCTATATTATGTTAAACATAAAATAATGTATTTTCATGCAAGATGAACCATTTTGATCTCCTAACTACCCATATTCTTGCTGACACACCAATCTGCTCATTCACATTCTCAAATGTCTAAATTGGTGGGTAATATCACTTTCTCTACAGAACAAAACACAATACACCGATTTCATGACAATTTTCAGGATTTAAAAGAAACTCATTCTGTTGTACAGACCAAGAAATACACATATCCAGCCACAACAATACAACAGTTTCAAATCTTGCTCTAGTTTTCTGTCTAGTCTTGAATATTTCCTCTTCTTCCATCCATCCTCTTCTTCCATCGAACATGAACTTTCTCATTCTCTACAGACTTCCAGTATAGGTTTACCTTGAATTTACATGAAGAAAAGTAATCCAGTGTTATTTGTATCAGTTGACTCTCACCATTACACGTAATGACAAGTGAGAGAACAAAGCTCTTGCTTCTTCGTAACGTGACTGATTTGAATGGTGCCTGTTCTAGAACTATCAGGATAGGACACTAATTGAACAAAACATCCATCTTTCAGAAAAGAGCTGCCATTCATCTCAACAATACAATCTTCATTAACCACGAGTTAAAAAGGGTGAAACGCATTGCCTTGTAAGCACGTGATTCAATAACAGGATTTTTAATAATCTTGCGGCATGGTTTTAATAACAGTAAGTAGACAAATGTCAAGTATGGCTACCAGAGAATGCACAGGCTAACGGCAATCCCTGACTCATCAGCTACTGAGCCTCTATTTCCAATAGAAAGACAGGAATCCCTGGCATGAAAAACACCATGTCCTACATAAACTATAATAGTTCTGTTAAGTGTTTTGTTTTGTTTTGTTTTGCTTTTTAAATGCCAAAATCAAGCTGTTTCTTTGTTTCTGTGGTATCATACTGTTCATGATTACCTTGGCAGGCAAACATAAGTTAATTTTGGCCACAGATGCTTTGTTTGTGCTCCAAGCTCTTTCCTATCTTAGGCTCAGCTCTGCTTTACCCACAGCTATACAGCTTCCCCTTGAGTTTGGGGAGAGATCAGTAGTCTGCAAGACGCCAAACACACAGTTCCTGAGTAGTTTGCAGTCTTAATTTCCCGACAATGGGTCTGATTATTGAATGTATTTTGTAAACAGAGGAAGCAGGAATAGTTTCTCTTTGTTACAAAAAGAGGTGGTAGTAGGGAAACAGTAAAATGGATGCTTTGGGAAGTGGTTTTGTGCCACTGCAAAAGCATAGTCACTTGTGGTTTGCACCATTTCTTCACTCATGCTTCATGATGTCTCTTTTCTAGCTTTGTCACACTTCCTGGCTACCCTACATTGCACTACATAAGCTCCTCTTTTTGAGCAGCTTCAGTTGCAGCAAAGGAGGGGTCTGACTATGTAGCTTACCTGATCCAGAGCTCAAAACTCCAAACAAAACAAAAAAGTTGGCATCTTTGTAAGAAAATGTACTGCACAGTACCCAGGCTATACTGCAAATAAATTAATGAAATTCTCTATCTTCCAGGATAGCCTTCAATGGCAGACTTTGTCCCGAAGACAACTAGACTGTGCCAAACCTCCACTCTCATACTGGGACCATGACAGTAACCACCTCCCCAGGCAGGAAAGTTAGCTGCAACAACCTAAAAATATTCTGGACCTTCAAAAGAGCAAAGAGATCACAATACAGAATGGCCAGAGATCTGCAAAGCAAAGTCTCAATTTGCATTCTTGCCTGAAGTGCTTAGAAATTATTCTTGCCAGCATTTTCTAACCAGGACCAGGCTTCATTAGATAGCTTTTGCCCCTGCTTCTGGCTGACCTGCTGAGTCAACATGTGCAGCATTTCATTTTAAGCATATGAGTTTGCTATAATACTGTTGCCTGTATGGACAAGAATTAATCTATGGTCTAGGATTCAACAGCTAAGGATAATTTTCTCACTGCAGATGCATCTGTTTTGCTCTTTAATTACTTTACTCTCCATAACATATTTTTTCCTATTATAAACAGGTGGAAGAACATTAATTTTTAAAGGCACAAGAAAAAGATTCAAGTATTTAGCATCCCCTATTATCCAGTGACCATTTCCACTATTCTCATAAATTATTTGATTGCAAAAAAAAAAAAAATTATTTGACTGATTATGGAATGAGGGATAACACAGACGCATATTTTGCTGTCAGCCAAACAGCAAGACAATGTAAACATATTTTTATTTCTTTGGTATAATTTTCTAGATTTGATTCCAGTTTTGTGATCAATAAACCTGCACAAGACCCACGTACCACTGCATACTTATGAGGATATCATGATATCAGAGCAGAGAGACATATCTTAAATCTGTTTTTCACTATATCAAAGACATGACTACCATGAGAGAAATTTGAACCTGCACTGATAACCAGTCAAAACAAAAAATTTGAAACACTGAAATATGTTTGCACACAAAGCATTCTACACTTTCTATATATTTGATTACAATACAGTGCTTGTTTTTTAATTCCTTCTAAGAGCATACAATGTGTATTTTTGTGTAGAATTCACGAGCTTTTAAAGTACTTACATATTTTTGAAAGCCAACTGCAACTAGTTTCTATTAGTTTTGTAAAATTCCTGTACATGATTGTTCTTTTCTAAGCAATATTTTATAATGTGAAAACTTGTGTGGATAAAATTTGGTTACATTTTTTAACCAAAATTATTTGCATTACAAAAATAAAAATAATTTTTTAAAAAATTAAAAATATTTACAAAATCCCATAAATGGGCTTCATGTATTCCTTTTTTCTCATTTGTCCAGTATCTTGCAATAAAGCAAAACATTCATATAGGATAAATTCAAAACTCTTGACAGCAATGTTCATCCTCTGAAATTAGGCAACCCCTTTGTGAAAGCAAGTCAATGGTAATTGGTTGCCCAAATGTCCCCTGTAAGTATTAAAATCTTCCCATTTATGAATAGGTTTCCAAGGTGGCCACAGGATGACTGGGTCTGTCTTTACCTCCCTCTCCTTGCTTACTATCGTTTTCCAGGGAACATCCCTTGTACCTCTTCTGAGAGACAGCAAGGCCAGGCTTAATGAAGGCTAAAAAGTAAATGATGCATTCTTACTCCCCACTTCACTTTAATAATTTGCTGCCATTGCTTGTTTTACACATTTTTGAGGGAAATTTTAAGCTCCAAAAGGTTAAATGAGCTTTCACAAAAAATGGCTAAGCTTTTCTTGTTACTGACTGGCAAGTAACCATGATATTAACCTTCTGAAGCTGACTACTGACTCAAAATAGTGTCAGAGACAAAGCATAATTAGAATCACAGTTGGGGATCTGCAGAACTACAGAGTTAAACACCATCTTCCTCAGAAACTGAAATGTTTACTCTTTTTTGATAGAGAATGTTGTCGGTTTTAAGGCAAATTCTTTGATTAACAGAAAGTAGAATAAGCTTTTTACATTTTTCCCCAAAGATCTCAGAGCATACCTCAGAGCATATAATTTTGTGTGTACATTTTGGACTGTTCATTTTCAAGTGTATGCCACTACTTTTATGTAAGCTGAACTTAATATGCCATTTTCTTGATGAATATTGAAAGATCCTTTTGCAGTTCTTGAACTTGCCTTTATTGCCTTGAATAAGTTAGCCGTGAAGAAATTTCATTGTCTTAGTCTCCTTGCAGTATCACATACAAAGAGCTTAAAGAGGACAGGCCACAACACAGCTCCTTGCCACAGTCCTGTTGCCACAGTCCTGTTTCTTCTGCTGCAAAAAGTGAGAATTTATTTCTATTCCTTATTTTTTCCTCTTTCCAGCAGATTTCCCTTAATTTGAGGGCCTTTCTTTGTATCCCATTACTTGTTAGAGTTTTTAAGAGCCTTTGGTGAGGAACACTGAAATATTTTCATCTTGGAAATATTTTCACCAGGACAAGCAACAATGTAGAGAGATTTCAAACCCTGCTGTACCCTGTGAGACTTTTGCTGAGGGGGGACATGGCTATAGCATATTATGACTCCATTTTGCTGCTTATGACTAGCTTTTCCTCCTACAGACCCTATCATGTAAATCAGTTTGATGCACATCCAGGGGTCTTTTCAGTGCTAGGATATTGTTGGGGGAGATACCTGAACACAGGAGCTGATGAGAACTTTGCAGTTCAACAGCTTCAAAGTTGCTTAAGAAGATAGAGACCACCCTGCAGGAGTAGAAACACAGCCTTAGATGTCTTGCATTTAAGATGGTCCAACTACAGAAACCTTTGAAGTGCCTGGTCTGGAAATAAGTATTTAAGAGGAGAGGAAAAGGTGGGCAAAGGGAAGATTTACTTTAAAGACTTATATTTTGACTATTTCATCCAGGAATTCAGCATTCCTTTATTTAGGGTTACGGTGCTCTAGATTCTTTTGTATGTCTGTATACTAACAGGACTTCACTTTAGAGACTAGAAGCTGTCAATGTCCTTCAAAGAACATCAAGAAAAAAGGAGGAAATATTCTGTTTCAGGACCTTGGGAGACTCAGAGAACCGTGACAGCCATATAAATACCATTAACCATTTCAAAAGAATCCTAAAAAATGACCAGCAGTGACAATCTTGAGTGAGATATTTGGAATTATAGTATTCCTATACTTAGCAATCACTTCCTTGAGCTCTGCTTTTATTTCCCATTAGAAGAATATGAATATTACATTGTTAATTCATTTACACTTTCTAATTTTGTTATAGATTATTAGAAGAGACATGGAAGTAAGCTCTAATGATATTCTAGAATTTTACCAGGAAAATATATGTAAGGTGATTGACTCTCTTTGATCGGGGCTCAGCTTGATCCTTAACTGGTTATAATTGAGATTAATTTTTTTTCCTAATTCAATAGTCTTCATTCACAATGAATCTGTTGCAGTGTATTATACTGAGCACTTGAAATTTTGCCTTTGAATGTTGCAAATAACCTAACTTAAATTAGATGGACTTCAAGGCTGAATTGATTTGCTTCATATGTCACTCAGTATAAATATTTTTCTGTAAAACCAAGTTTCCAAGTTGAAAATCATTGGTTTGTTTGGGGTTTTTTTCTTGTTTGTGTGTGTCTTGTAGCTTTTGCAGAAATAGGTTACTATTAGTGAAACTTCTCTTTTTGTATTTTTTCACCATTTAGAGTCCCCTGTCTTCTGTTGCTTTCAGTTTTTTTAAAGCCAGCTGGTGTTGCAACAACCTACTTGACTAATCTGTGAGTATGGCAACTACTTAGAAACTTCCGCAGTTCAAATGAGGACTATATAAATTCACTTAATTGTTCCAAGTAATGAATACATATAAACCTTTTTCTTAAAATCTTATTTTTTGAATTATCAGACTAAAATAAAGTTTTATAACTCTACAGTTTAAATACTGCTATTGTAGAAACACTTTATATTAACAAGATTTTGTGAGAAAAATATGCAGGTATCTCCATAAAGAGGATGAGTAATTTGAAAGTTTTATTTGAAAGTCTAAGGCCTCTGATTTGTCACCTGAGTTTGAAAAATGTATTTATAAATAGTGTTATCATAATGATAAGGAAGACACAGACATGTATACATTTTAGCCCCTGATCAAATAAAGAATTTAAGTATGTGTGAATCTGTGAATTGATTTGGATAGGACTATTCATCGTTCAGGGTAAAATGTACTTTGGAATCTACATCCTTTTCTGTTTTCTCAGAACTTTACCTGGAGATGCAATATGCTTGAATAAAATAAAGAATACAGTACAAATAGCCTTATCTGGATCATGAATAATTATAAGATATATAAGAGAACTAGTTTTCAAACTACAGCTGTCCAATTAAAACAGTAAAGATAGTTTTAGTTTCATCAACATACACAAAAAATTTGAATAGCCATTTATCACGGCACTTGTTCCCATCTGGTCCAGTCATTACCTAACTAAATCTGTGTCTATATATGTTATGACTAGAGTTTTTATTCCAGAGTGTGAAAGGAGTATCCTTAGATTTTCAGAGTGGATGATATACTTGTGCGAAGGAGATCTACAGATGTTTGCTATATAATTTTTTTACTACAAAACAGAGAACAGAACATAAAGGACTAACTATATATGAAACTTATTCCAGTTTTAGAAGTATGCCTTCAAAATAGAAACAACTACGGTGAGTAATGTGGGGTTTTTCTTCAGTAATTTATGAGCACATTATACAGGTAATATATCAGCTGTTACCTTACCTAGAGTGTTGAGGCTTCATTTTTTATGGGATTTGTTTTGGTCTTTGCTCTGTCTAATTTTGAGTTCTCCCAACTTCTTCCCAATTCAAATGAGAGACCAAGGAGTTGTTACATTGAGTGTGGAGTGTACATATGTGTTTACTTCTAGGTAGGAATAAACAGTCTTGGTGTTATCATATGTCCGTGAAAAGTAGTGGCACTATTACTAGCAAAGCCTCTTTGCTAAAATACCTTGTACTAATCATCTCTTAATAAAATCAAGCTCAAAATGCCTCCTCAGCTATATTAGAACTTTCTTTCTAATGACTGAGAGCAATCCTGAATATTTTTTTATGAAATTGCCTGGCTAGAAAAGAAGAACTGTTAGGCCAATTCCACTGGCCCTAAACCAGCACTTGAACATTTGAGCCCCTGATGGTTATTGAAAAACTGTACACCAAACTGATTTGTTCTCACAGACATCCATCTCTAGCTACCATGGTGATCAGCATTCAGTCTGTGGCTTATACATCAGGAAATGACAGCTCTTTAACAGAAACCAGAGAGAGCAGCAATGACAGTAATGAGCTCCTGTGTTCTGGACTCCATAACAGTTTGCTGAGTCCTTTGTTTTTCTCTGCTTCAGGGAAGACAATAGTTATTATGATCCCAGGGACAAGGGAGAAAAAGGTCTGGGGAAAGAAAAATGTGTAAATTGGAAAAAAAAATAGTAAAACAAGCACAGAGTTTTTGCCCTTTCCTTTCTTGCCCTACAGAGCACTCTCTTATTTTGTTTCTCTGGTTGAGCTTAATTTTTAATGGTCATATAGGACTCCAGTCTACGCAGGTCCTTCCTTAGAAAGGGGGGGGGGGGGGGAAGAAGATCTTTGCATTAAAAATTATAGCATAATTTGGTTGAAAAAAGTTCAGATTGGCAAATTCTTCTCTTCAGTGATGTAGACCAGTAAAATTCCATGCATTAAAATTCCAAAAGAAACAAACAAAACAGCAAGACAAGACAAACGGATGTTTATCCAAATCATGGAACCAAACCTGATGTCTCATTTTTTTTTTTTCAGGAAGAAAATCTAATATAAACTCTCGGTAGGATCTCTTGCTTTAGAAAAAATTCCCACAGATGACAAGGAGTTCAAAACTCCTCAAAATCCAACCAATCAAATTAAAAAAAACCACCACAAAATAAACTACCAACCTCAAACTTAATAATATATTAGAACTAACTGAAGAAAAAAAATTGAATAAATGGAAATAGCTGAGAGAATAGAGCAAAGAATTAAATTAATAGACAAAACTGGGAAAACACAGAGGTGATTTTGTTTATTGTAAACACTCCCCATTTCTTCCTAGAGTGTAATCTAAAATGTCCTATTTTTATGTGTTAGTTCTTTGTAATCTATTACCTTTACAATATACTCAGTAAGTTAAGAAAACAAGAGATACTCCTGATTCCTGAGGTGACTACTGGCTGTACTGAGGCACCCACTTCATATAGTGAGGCCTCTGAAAAGTTCATGAAAGAAGTTTCCAAAAGCTCAGACTCTCATCTGGTATCTCTCTATTTAATTAGAGGGGCTTAGGTGATCTGATGTGCATCCTAAGACAAGGCACAAAAATGAAACAGCGAAGTGTAACATTCACTTCTAACAGAGTAAGCCCCCCACAGCTCATTATCAATGCAGGTACCTAAAAGGAAAGAGTGAAACACTGACTGATTTTAGGTAGATAACTCCATGAAATATTGATAAGCCCGGGAAAAAAATAAATCCCATTCATTACCTACACCACTCACTGCTCTAGCAGTTATTGTCTAGCACATTATTGTCAACGTAATGTTGAAGAGGAGCAGAAAGACACCAAAAGTCAAGATACAGGAACTGAAATTCTACATGTGACTTCATCTGGAAGACATTTGCCCTCCTTTAGGCCAGACACTTCTCCATTTTAGGATCCTTTTATGGTGAAAGACTCTTTGTACTGTAGAACCTAAAATACAGAGTTTAGTTTTCATAAAACTGACTTCAGATTTGGCCTAGCTAAATTGGAAAGGGTGATTTGTTAAACCTGGTTCTTCATTCAAAGTTTAGGTGCAATCTACTCTGTATAAGCATAGGAAATTGCCATTTGACACTTAGCTTTTCCTACCTTCCTAGTCAAACTCTGCCACAACTAAACAATTCACTTATATGAATTGCAGATTTGTTCCAGTAAATAATGTCTTTCCTAGCGAACATAGAAAACATTTCTGAATTGTTTATGTGTCTCTCCATTTTACATGCTATTATATTTTAAATATTATATTTACTAAAAATTGGAAAATACTCTACTTTCCGGGTTTCATCACTCCTTAGTGGACAATGAGGTCAAAGCCAACATCATAGATGCCAATGGTAAAAGTTCCCTCAAAGTTTAAATAGAAAATGTAATCCATATTTTTCTTTTGCATTTTGATATGACATGCCAGATATTTAGAAAAGCTCAGTGGACACAAGGTGGAGCCAAAGATCCTTGAAGCAAATTTCATTTTTTTTTATTATTTAATTTTATTTTAACTAGGAGATCTTTTGAAAGCAGCAAATGAGAATAAGCTCCAAACCCACGTTGAAATAACTGGAAGTGGAACCTAACTGTTACTGTCTATATTAATCATAAAAGTCAGTACATTTTAATAATAAAAAATTAATTACAATTTTCAGCCCATATATTGCTTTTAAAGCATACATCCAAATTTAATGAGCTTATTTTCCTTTAAAAGACATATTCAAAGATAAATGCAAATTCCCAAGAAGTTTTGGATGTTTTTCTGAGAAAGAAAAGAAAAAAAAAAAACAAGAAGAAGAAGAAAAAAAGAGGGAAAGCTTGTCCTTCATCTTATTTCACTAGGTTTTTGACTAGCTGGATATTTTACTGTTCAGATTTTTATTTTTTTTTATTTTGCGTCAACTTTATGATATGTGAAAAAAGAAGGAATTATAGTCTGGATTACATTTATTAGTTTGTTTTATTCACATAAGACACTTCAGAAAACCAAGAGTAAAGTGAGAGGGAAAATAAAGCTACTCTCATTCTAATGCGAGATGATTAATCTTTAATCCTCTGAATTGGGTTGATAAGGATTGTCATTACTGCATGAAGTAAGCATATTTTATATCAACTCCTCTATGGTTTTAATGGGAAGGCTGAAATCAAACTGTATTTCATGTCCCTTGAAACTTGAGAATATTTATTTTCTCTTTTTTTTCCTGACAGTACACTTGAAGGATCAGATGACTGATAATATTTCACAGCTGACATCATTATCTAGTTCAACTCTTATACACATTACTTCATAAAACAAATGAAAGAGACTGGAAATTAGGAACACACTCCTACTCATTATCTCTAGAACTTAGTTGATAAAAAAGACTAAGGCTTGAAAACTAGCTATGTTAGAAATTAAACTGATGAATTACATATCTGAATTTTCCATTTTCCTTTTAGTTTAACAAAAATGTTAATAAATTTATGCAAAAAGAATTTTCCACTGCTGAGATCTTCCTTTAATTAATCTTAGAAACATTCCCATGCTACTGCCAGCTATGCTTAGCTGTTAATATTGAAATGGCCCATATTAAAAATGTTGGTTTCAAAATGATATGCCTCTTTAACTTTGCAGAAATATTGAATCTCACATAGATTCAGTATAAACCAGCTCTGAATGAAATATTTATTGTTCTTTTCTCTGAGTAAAAAAAAAAAAAAAAAGAAAAAAGAAAACTAAAGGATCTCCAGAGCTGACAGAGTGATAGAATAAGGAATACTTTCACCCCTATAACTGCTATCGCATGCTTGCACAGTGATGAATGAAGATGTCTATCTTATCTCCTAATTGCTTAAGAAAAATCATGTACAAGCAGCAAGCATATCGCTGCAAAATATTCTTGTTACATGCTACTGCTTCTCTGCTTTTCCATTAACAGGCCAATTTCCCTATAATCACCTTTCAGATATTAAAAAAGACATTCTTTCAGAGTTTGTATGGGTTTTCTTAAATTTTAAAGGTCACTATCTTCAAAGAAGAGACCTAGCTCAGTACAGTAATGAGAAACTAATATTAAAAGTGATAGAGGAAACTGGAAATTTACATTTCATCCTTCCTATTTGTCTTTTGTTTTAAATTTTTATCTGCTGAAAATAGAGCTCACTGACTGCTACAGCTTATGTTTAGAACCAGGCAGTAGCTCTAAGCATAAAAGAGAAAATGCTGATACATAACCAGCTTAAATATCCTGAATAGGAAATATATTATCAGGCATTTCATTAACATCATCAGCTGAAAAGAATCCCTAAGGCATCTCTGCTTTGCTGTGAGACATCTTTGGTGGAATAGGCTAAAACTATTCTATAACTTTCAAGTTTTGCTAATATTTCCAATCACAACTGGTAAAAGGGTGCTCATTTCCCTCTGTTGTACTCACAATAACCCTGTGATATTTGCCAATGGCTCTATTTTTTTCATTTTAACACTGTCTAGATATTTTCATCTTTTCCCTAAATGATTATTTATTTTCTTGTTCTCTGATTTGCCCTCCTCTCAGTCTTAAAATGAACTTCATGTTGTTTGGTTGACAGTCTAAGTGAATCTTCAGTGAAAACAACAGCTGATTTCATATATTCATGAGAGCAAATCAAAAGATTATTTGACTTATGGTTGGTTGCAGTTGGTTCTGGAGTTTTGGGAGCCTTGAAGGAACCAAAAGGACTACATTTACAGTCAGCCTGCCTGCAATAATCACAGATTCTATAGCTTTTACCATCACAACACTACTTTCTTCTTTAAACAGTGATGGAAGGAATTTGCTCCACTGTTCCTGTATAGTGTTCATCATAGAACGTGAATGTAAATCTATGTAAATGTCCAGTGGAACAATCTTCCAGGAAAACATATTGCACCTCATCTAGAGATATTAGAGTAGTACAATGAGAAATCCAGACAAAGAAATTCAGTTTTCTATAAGTTACACATATGTGTTGACTGAATGAAGAGTCAATGACTCAAACTGTGTTATTTTTCTCTTACTATACACCATTGCCTTTTCTTCCTGGATGTGAATGCTGCTGGACTAGACAGTCCACATTATTTTTTCTTGGGAAAGCTATTTCCCATGGGGTCAGCCCCTGTCTATATTGGAACATAAGGTTTCTGAGGTGCAGATCTTGGTCTCCTCCAAGTAGTAATCAGTTCTCAAAGAGAGGGTCCTTTTCCCTTTACTAAAAGGATGAAGGAGACCTAGTCCATTATATCTTCGATCACCCTCTCCAGAGCCATGTAGTCAAGGTGGATACTATCCAGGTTTCCCCTGACAGTACTACTGGTGCCCACACTAAAAAGCAGCACAGGATAATAGTCTGAGTGACAGAAAAACCTTGGCAGCGCCTCCACAAATTCCTGAAAGAGATCTGTGAGAGCAGTAAACTTCCCTAGGTTATAGATCAGGTCAGCAGATGGGGACCTCTGCTGTTCTCCCCAGGGAGTCTGCCACTGCTGTCATTCACCATTTCCTCTTGGTTCTTCTGTATGGCTCAGGGCCAAGAAGCATGAATGTTTCACTGGCAACAGACACTGCTCCTCATCAGCTCACAGGGCAGTCAATCTACTGTGTAACTGCAAATTTTAGGCTCCAGCAGGAGCCTTCCTCCTGGTGTCGGAAGTCACCAGCTTTCAGTCTTTGCCATCAAAGGAATTTCTATTTTCTAACCTTACAGGCTCAGACTCTTCTGCAATAGTTGACATTTTGGGTTCTTGAAAGAGCCGGGTCTCTGCAAAGAAGCAAAGAACTGGGCAATCTCTTTTTCATCTTCCCTGATGTGACACAGTCTGCTGACCTCCACCTGGAACTCCTTCACTAGGTAACACAACCCTGAACAGCTGCAGACCTCCTGAAGGAAAATGAATCTTCCCTGGCCTCAGAGAGAGATCCCACAGCTTCCCGTATCTTGAGACTTACAGGGTTGCATCCTCCTTCTGAAGCTCCAGCTGGGTCAAGGCCTCGAACATCTCAGGAACAGTTGCTCCAGTGGCTGCTTGGGATCATGTCTTATGTCACCACCACGGGTGAGGATGTGTATGCTGCTGTATTTGGCCTGGCTGAGAGGGAGTTTGTTTTTCCCACAGCAGCCCTCACAGTGCTGCTCTTTGCATTGGTAAGTAAAAAGGTGTTGGCAACACACCTGTGTTTGACCACTGCTGAGCAGAGCTGGCACAGAACTGTCTCTCCAACATTCTGCCTCCCCACCAGCAGGCTGGGGATGGGCATGATCTTGGGAGGGCACATAACCATAAAGGCTCATCCAAACTGAGCAAAGGAATGTTCCATGGTGTATGACATATGCTCAGTTATAAAAGCTAAGCGAAAGGAGAAGTAAGGGAAGCATTTTTTACTTATGAAGTTTGCCTTCCAGAGCAACCACTACACGTGCCTAAGCCCTGCTTCCCAGGAAATGACCTAAAATCATCAGCTAATGGGAAGTACAGAATTAAATATTTGTTGTTTTGGGGTTTTTTTCCCTTTGCTTGCATGAATACATCCTTTTTTTTTGCTTTAACAAACTGCCTTTATCTCAATCCATGATGGTTCTTTCTGGTTTGTTTTGTTTCGGTGTTTTCCATCCTATTTTCTACCCCTGTCAAGCTGAGGAGAGGAGCAATAGAGTGACTTCACATGCACCTGTCATCCAGCCAATGTCAACCCACCACAGCTGTTCTGAGAAGGTGTGTTGGCCTCATCTTTATACCCCTCTTCATTAGCTGCTGGTCAGGTTGCTTCATCTGTTGGCTCCTTTGTCAACAGCACTCAGCTCATTCACAGCTGCAGAAGTGATGCCAACAAGCTGTATGGTGCTTTGGCTAAACATTTGAAATAAAAACTTTACATATTTTCAACTGAGTACTTGGAAGGGAACTTATCTCTTGAATAATCTTAATATTACAAAATATTGTTAGTTTTCCTACAATGAGCACAATGTCTTCCTCGGTCTTTTCTTCAAAGGGGTGGTAATACCAAATGAGATGTGATGTAACCACAGATGAAAGTGAATGAGTCTTCAAATGCTAAATTAAACAAAAATCTTCTGTATACTTTTTTTAAAAAATGTTTTCAGTGTTTGAAGATTAATTTGAACTGAATTGTGTCACTTACCTGTCCAGAAGGAAATCAGAACACTCTTTCTTCCATGATTATGCACTTTACAAAGTTCGTGCTTGCACATTCTTCCTTGTCTGCAAGAAGTTACAACTATTTTTATTGTCTATAAATCATGTTTGCTGAGCTTCATTTAAGGATAGACAGGCAGTAGAGAAAGAACGCAGTGGGGTTTTTTCTGTCAATCTGTTCACATCCTGCAAATCATATAGTTTTATTCACAAAAAGTATAATTTAATGTAAAGAAAAGGGAAGAAAAGCCTGGCTTTGGACTTTTTGTGAATGTGATGTGACTTAAAATTAGATCAAAGAATAATGTTTACAAAGGCAGTGGGTATCCTAAAACCATCCCTGATGTTCTCCCATCTGCTGCATTAAAGCAGGCTTTCATCCTCCACAAAGCTGATTATTAAAGAAAGTAGAAATATTCCATATCACAATGAAGAAAAAATGTCTGTGTGACTAATTTATCTATTTTTAACATCTTCCTTGTAAGCATCCAATGTCCAGTACAAAGTTAACGTTTCTGCAGACAATCTTTTTTTGAGATCTTTGCCTTGTACAGTCCCAAGAGCACCTGACTGAAAGGCTGAAGTAGCACTGTTTTTAATGATGTGGGAAGTACAAAGGCATTTCACCTTTCACCAGACATGACCTTACCAAAAAAAAAAAAAAAAAAAAAAAAAAAAAAAAAAAAAAAAAAAA
>NW_020955566.1:1075225-1130174 GCF_003031625.1 Empidonax traillii | reverse complement strand
GGGAGATTTTGTGAGTTTGTTGTTATAGAATTTAGTTACAGAATTTGCTTTTAAATCTACCTCTTGTCACAGAGCTCTGCTTCAGGACCCTCGCATTAAAATGATAGTTTGAGCTGCATGAAGATAAATCTGAAATCCTGCTGCAAACGAGAAAGATAGTAGACAGAATGTGTATGTATCTGCCAAAGGATGCTGTTCTCCTGAAAAGAAAAATTCATCAAAGAAACATGGGCAACGTCATGTAGGCAAGTGAATGTGAAAACTCAATCTGAGAACTGAAGACATGGAAAGTTCACTACATTGAATTAATTTGGTACTCAACAAATCAATTTAACAAGGGTATAGTGCTGACTTTTTCTCATGCGATTCAATAAAATCTTTTAATTTCAAAATATATCTGAATATGTTGCAAAATTCAAGCAATTTTTGGAAATAGATACCACAGCTTTAAAAGGTCGCCCTGTCAGGTAACTCAGCACACTGCAGCTTTAAAATTCAGTATCAGGAATAACAAGTAATAGGCAAGAGGAAGTAGCCTCAAGCTGCACAAGGGGAGGTTTAGATTGGGTATTAGGGAAAATTTTCTACACTAAAAGGATTGCCAAGTATTGGAACATGCTGTTCAAGGACGTAGTTGATTCACCAACCCTGGAGATATTTAAAAGATGCGTAGATGTGGCACTTAGAGACATGATTTTGTGCTGGACTTGGAAGCATCAGGTTTGCAGTTGGACTTGATGATATTAAAGGTCTTTTCCTGCCTAAATTATTCTGTGATTCTAGGACCAGTGTGATTTTCCCTCCAAAAGGCAGGGTATGCCTGAATGAAATGTGTCAGGCTTGCCCAGCTGCGCCATCAACTCTCAGTCACTACTGGATGTGTTCAGCCTGTTAGACATCCTGCAATACTGTCATCAAACTTGCTCAGCATAAGCCAGGAGAGCTGGCAAGTCTTCACTGTTTCAATGTGGTGCCATGTAAATGCAGATAAGACATTTGTGGACACCAGCTGGTGCAGCCACATGGCCTTCCACTTTTCTACATGGATTTTTCAGCTCAGTGAAGATTAGCTCAAGCTTCTCTGTGCTCCATAGGCATGTCAGTGTCAGTGACTTTTCTCCATTTTATCCTTACTGTGTTTTGTTAGAGAAAAAACCCCACATCTGCTCTGTACTTTATGCAAATTCTCATATTTACTATCCTTCCTTATATTTGGCACAGGATTCATGTGGTCACAATGCATATCTTTATAACACGCTGTTTCATTCACTGCACATCATTGCAACCTACTAATAATTTAACCCCTATAAAAAAAGCTCTTAAGGATATTTGTTGGATTCATGTGGCAAGATTTTGATGGCAGAGGGAGGCTGCATGGGTGGTTTCTGTGCAAAGAGGCCAAGGAATGCCCCTGCATTGGTCAGAGACAGTTCCAGCTGACTCCAAGATGGGCCCACTGCTGGCCAAAGCTGAGTCATTGGCAACCCTGCAGACACCAAGGTCAGTGAAGGAGGGGGAGAAGGCGCTCCAAGCACTGGAATAGATTCTCCTGCAGCCCATGGAGAGATGACCATGGTGAGGCATGCTGGAAGGGGACAGTGAAGGGGCTACCTTGCTACAGCTTATGGAAAACCCCACAGTGGAGCTGTTTGACACGCCCTGAAGGAAGCTGCATGCCACGGACAGCACCGGAACAAGCTCCTGACAGTGCCTGTGGACATGGGGAGAGAGGAGTTCACGCTGGAGCAGTTAATGAAAAAATGAAGCCAGTGGAAGGAGGAACTCACACTGCAGCAGAGGAAGAGCATGAGTAGGAACAAGTTGCAGAGATGAAGTATTATGAATTGAAGCACATTCCCCATCTCTCTGCAAGGCCTGCAGGAGGGGGGAAAGAAGAGGAGTTGTGAATGAAAAAGTAAAGCTAAGCTTGGGAAGAAACAGGGCAGAAAGTGGGTTTAGTTTTGTCTTTATTTCTATCCTAAGCTCTTTTTTTAATTGGCAGTAAATTAATTTT
The DNA here is from genome assembly GCF_003031625.1 of Empidonax traillii. Taxonomy (NCBI): domain Eukaryota; kingdom Metazoa; phylum Chordata; class Aves; order Passeriformes; family Tyrannidae; genus Empidonax; species Empidonax traillii. Next base: position 1,128,160 of record NW_020955566.1, on the reverse strand, counting down.
CCCCAAGGCAAGTTTGTTTTGCCTGCAAAAGTAACTGGTGAATGATCTACCTGTCCTTATCTTGATCCACTAATTTTTTCATCCTCTTTATTCCCCCATCATGCCGAGGAGGTGGAGTGAAAGACAGGAAGCCAGACAAGGTTAGTCTACTACAGGATGAGTGTGCCTCATCTAATGGCTAATTTAGAATTAAATACCCATAATACTGAAATATCACTAATTAAGCTATAGTTCTCAACATCATTAGCAGAGAACTCTGAATAGTGGAGGAGGTTGAAGTTGTGATAATTACCTCTAATTCATATAGGTAAGTCTATAAATCTTTTGACAAAACAAATTGTGTGTAGCAAGTTGTCATGTGTGTAACAATACTTAAACATTTTGCTAATTGGTGGTTTCAAATAAAAAAAGTTGGGTAAAAATACCAAGAGCAATTATGTAGTTCCTAGCTCACAATGCTATTAACAGGTTAACAAATTTTTATACAGTTAAGTAATTAAACTTACCACTAAATAGATTTGTTTAAACTTACTTACACATAATTGCACTCATAAACCACAATTGCCAAAGAGATGATATAAGATTTGTTGTTTCTGCTGTGGAACAAGCAGGCTTGGGTTTATATGAGCAGTCACCACAGACTGATTAGTGTGAGGTGCTCCAGCCCCACTATTGCTTGCTGTGAGATAATATTTTATTATAAGGATGAATTATATTCACAAAGTACAGAGATAATATGCAGAGGACCATGTCTACTGATACTCATTTAGCAACAAGCCTTTGCTGATGCTTATATCCTTGCCAGTTTATCCATTACAGGAAGGAATATAAAACCAGGTTATTATAAAAATCTTGCAGGCTTTTTCAAGACTATCAGAAAACACTGTTCATAAACAATAAATACAAACTGATAAAAATACCTCATTTGCAGAACAACCATAGTGTTTTATTCAGCGTAGCACAGTACAGCAGACAATTTAGAAATGGTTCAGTGCTGAATTGCACTTGGTTGCTGTGGCTCACAGCCTTCATTATGTGTCATGGGAGAGTGGAAGGCTTAGACAAAGTTTTAAAAAGCAAAGCCTTACCGGTGAGTCTCGAGGTGCAGAAACGAGTCCCTTGCTTTTCTAAACTCCTCAGGGAAGGGTTTAGGTGCGGCTGAATCTTAGCCTCGGACTGTGTTCACGGTTTCAATTTAAAGGAATTATAGAAGTATGATTAAAACACTTTGTCCCACAAGTTTTAATGATGGCAAAACAGAAAGATTTATATAAATTAATTATTTATTATGACAAATTAACCAACAGGTGAACAGATGAAAGATCCTAATAAAAATTATTTACTTTGCAGTTATTGGTTGTTAACCCTTTCTTGTAATTAGTTGGTTTGTAACACTTCCTGAACTCCCAGTGGTCACCTTGTGATCTCTCCAAAAGCTATTTAAGCTGTTACCAGAACAATAAAACTCTCTTTGCCTGCATCTCTCCTACCTGGCTGTTGGCCCCATGGTCCCTATGGGGGGCCATGAGGTGCCGCGGGGTAGAGGGGGGAGGGGAAGGGAGCGCCGCTCCCCCTCGGAGCAAGAGGTAAAAGGAAAAGCCTCTTGCTCTGGGGTTCCCTCTCCCTATCCACCTTCAACGTTCGTCAGAGAGTGTAAAAGCAAAAAAACACCAAAATTTACTATTAAAGTGTTATACAACAAAGTAATACAGTGCACTGTAACAAAACAATTATATTAAAGCAATTGTATTGAAGCTATCAAAAGAAATCACTAAGTAGAGATTGATATAACTCACCATATGAGATAGTGGGCAGATCTCTCTCTTTTTCTTAACCTCTGGGGAGTAACCATGACAAGACGTCCCTGCTTCATGGGATAAGATCACACTTCAAGGAACTATGTGGAAGAATCTGCCATATGGAAGTTTGGACTGGGCTTTTATAGTTATGAAGTGAGGGACTAGTAGTCACAGATTTACAAGCTCACAGACTAGCTTATCTGTCACATCTTGTTTCAAAAAAGAATGTATATTCGAAGTCTGGTGAACCAGGATGGTGTTAGCATAATTCAACACCAAGACAGTGACCTGGCACCAGCAGCTCAACTTGCATGGGAGCTTGCATGATGGCCTGCATGATGGCTTGCATAGTATGCATTATTAGATTTTATATCTGTTGAGGGTGGACTATCCTGCCACATTATGGTTGCACTCTGGGCAAATAACTTAAACTTCAGTATGAGGCACACAGGGAAAAAGCAGTACCCCACTATATTCCCGATATAAGTGGGGATGAATGGGGTACTTTAAACACCACAAGGTTTTGTCTGCCTAAGTTTAAACAAGTGTAGTGCAGACAAGATCCTGCTTCTGCAGGCTTGTGTTCTGCTTTGGACTTTGATTTTCCCCGAGAATTCAAGGTCCCTAAAGGAAATTTCTGTGCAATTTAAGCATGTAATGCACCTTGGTTTCTCATCCCCACAAATAAACACTAAATTCATAATGCCACCTATTCAATTTCAGCTAATTTCCACGGAACTCTGTGACAAGGAAACATCTTCGGGTTCTTCCCATAACAATTACTTCAGTGCAGGAATTAATAATGTATGTATAGAACCTCTTATGATTTTGTTAAAAAGAATGTTGATCAAAATAAATATTTAAAGTTGGCTGCTTATTTCTTGGATCGTTTTTTTTGTTTTTTTAAGATACATATTATGAGCTTGATCTGACCTCATAGACTTTGTGACTTCTTTCAGAAGCCAGTAATCTAATAATGTAAAATAAAGTCTTCTATTCTAGATGTATATTTAAGAAATAGCACTGAAGTTCTTCAGAGGATTGTGAACTTGAAGGAATCAGCTTTCTAAGAGTCCCCGTTCATGTATTAGAACACTTCCATCTATTACTCTTGCCATAACTGACAAGTTTCATTGTAAAGAAAGCTGAGTAAAATTTCCAAAGGCATTCTTTGGTTTTAAATACTATTGGAATGACAATCTGAGGGATTTGATGGCATTTCTAATTCAAAGAATTGATAACAGTTTTATAAGCCTTTGCTTCTGTTTATATAAAGCTACACAGCTATTCAATGCTGTAACACAGCCAGAAGATTTTGATGAGATGATGCAATGACTTGAGTTTTTTAACAGAAGTCCCACGTTAACTAGCCAAGATTTACTTTCCCATGAAGCCAGAAGACAATACACACTGATAACCTAACCACACTGGCAAACTAGAAGGAAATACATTTCAACAAAGATAGAAAAGGAGATGAAAAACACTCAAAGAGAAGAGAAAAAAAATTCACAAAAACAGACTGAAGTTTCAACAGACTCATTGTTGGCTTTACTTGTACTGGACCAATGCCAAAAAAACTTAGGCTTATAGAAACAAAAACAAGAACTGGGTTTAGCCAGGAATATCAGAAATTGATGGTGTCAGGCTGCTTTCTGCAGTTCAATTCTGAACATGTTTTTTTTCTCCTTTTATCACTAACCTTCGTCTCTCTTCCATGGCCTTTTTCATAATTTTCACTGCAGCCACTTTATAGACATTATTAGGCTTATCTCCTTACTTCTCCTTAATTCCTTTATCGAAAGCACCACCATCACAAAGTAATTCCTCTCAGAAAAATTTATATTGTCTTTTTTTATTGTCTTATAGGCAATAGGAACTGAGCAACCACATCCAGGTACTCTCAGTAGGCATTGAGAGGGAAAATTACAGTGCTACCACAACTCTAACAAACTACCAATATGCTTGCTCAGCCGTAAAATATATCCCTTTCTCTGACATGCTGTTTGTCTTGTCTATTCAATTTGATTTTGTAGTAGTATCATCTTTATTTTTACAGTACCTTACATTGAAAAAGGGAAGGAGAAAGTGAAGAAGAATAGTAATAATTCATGACTATAGACTGAACTGAAATATAAAAATAATGGTGATGAAAAGATAAAGCCAATATTCTAAGATAGATAAATATAAGTGGACATGACAAAAATGCTAGTCTTGTATAAAGTAGACTTCAAGCAGGAGAACAATTTTGTTATTGTAGTTCAAAAAAAAAATGGAGAGAGCAAGAATAATAAAAAATAATGTAGTATATGTTTAAAATGCAGACGTGGATGATGAAAAAAGGAAGTGGAAGAATACTTCAAAGTAAGATTATACTTTCCTCCTATATAAGAATGCTTTACTCAGAAATGCAGGAAAAGAATAAGGGAAGACATTAGATAAAGCAGGTGTTAAAGAAAATATGGGTCAGGAAAAATACCTGCATAATCATGTTGGGTTTTTAAATGCTCCATAGGATTTGTTGATGGAAATGTCATAAAAGAAATATTTGCCTTAAAATCTGTCTCTGTCTTAAAACTGAGGTATTTTGCACACTGGCATTGATGCTCACATCTAAAATAAAAATAATGTCATCATCATCATAAAATCATTGATGACTCACTCAAGTATGATCCTTCCTGCTAATCATTTCTTCTTTTGACTTTAATCCAGGGCTGAGATAAAGGAAATAAATAAAAACCCCAACTGCAACCAACTGATAAGTGTATTTAAATTCTGATTGGTAGTTTCATCAATGTATTTAGGGAAAGAAAGGTCAGATCTTCTTAACAGTCAATGCTCTGAGCAGAGTAGGATGTGTCACTACATTTCACTTACCTATGCTTTCCAAAATTATCATAGAAAAAAGCTTTTTAAGTCAAATGGCTGGAATGCTTGCAAGAACAAATAAAATTTTTTAGCTGATAGTAATGACTATCACAGAGTCATTGAAGTTGGGAGACATCTCTGGACATTGATCCAAGCCACCTGCTCAAAGCAGAGTTGGTTACAGCAGGTTGCTCTATGCCATGTACATTTGGGCTTTGAATGTCACCAAGAAAAGGAGCTTTGCCGCCTCTGAGTAAACAGTTCCAGAATCTAATCACATTTGCAATAAAAAAATGTTTTCTGATGTTCAAATAGAATTTTCAGTGTTTCAACTTGCTCCTCTTCTTTCTTATGCTGTCACTGAACGCTATAGAGAAGACATGAGGTAGTAGCACGGCTTGTGAGCTGCTGACTTTTATAGAGCCACACAGTGGTTCTGCAACAGTCAGGAGCTATATTCCTTTAGCAGTTACTGAATTCTAAACTCCTTCGGAGATAACAGTTCTTGGTACTGGCTCACAGTTGCAGTTGAACTTTGTTACACAGAGTCCAAAGGGACTCCAAACTGGAATCTTGCTTCTGCAAGGCAGAAACTGTCAGCGTATGCAGAATTCAGAACCCTAACTTCCAACTTCATAAATGCACAAAATCTTTCTTGCTCTTCTTGTAACATCAAGGTAGGGTTACCTTGAGTACCCATTTGGGAAAAACAAAGATAGTTCATTTGTTAACCTGAATTAGCTTGACTAAAGCAAATTTTAAAATCAGCAAAGAACAACAAAGATGCAGAGGAATGGATGTCGGCACAGTTTTCATAGCTAATGAGTACCTACAGTCCAAGGCACAGCTTTACCACCTGCTCAGAAGTTGATGTTGCCTTACCTTCACACTATTGCTATGCTAGGTACTTACATTATGTCAGATATGCCCATCATGTGTCTTAAATGCTGTAAAGGGTATTGCCTGTGATGCATTTAGTAAATGATGACATTATAAAATAGACTGTATTTGTCAGTGCTTCCACTATTTACCTCTTCCCAAATTAGAAAAGCAGTAGAGCACTTACCTGAGGAAAAAGAAAATAAAAATTTTCGGTTGAGATCCCAAACAACAGACTTCAGAAATGTAACGTGCACTGTTTTTGATGAGTTAATGAATCAAAACATATGAATATTGACATTTGGAGGTGAGAGTGATAATCAACTCAGACAGAAGAAAGTTCTGCTTCAGCATAACTGTGTTACCACTTAGAATGGCACATGAATTAGTTTGGGGGTTTGTTTTTTGGTTGGTTGGTTGGTTCAGGGTTGGGTTTTTAGCAGTGGCACCTAGGAAATGCTAACAAAATTCAAAAATTCAGCTTTTGAGGGTGAAATCATGAACAGTGTCTGAATGAAATGGGTTACAGCATTTTCACCAATTTCAGTAAAATCTTTCATCAGTAGTTTTATTTCCCTCCTAAGTATTAGAACCTACTACCTTAGTACACCAAGGATCTATTAAAAGTACCAGGAAAACAAAGTAGGTAGAGTAAATTAATGAACTTTTGTCTAAAATATCATTGACACTTGGCTTTGTTGTTTCTGTAAGGAACAGTAGGGAATGAGGGCTGCCTGAAGAGAAAGAGAAGCAATTTGACAAAGCCAGAGAAAGATATCTTTGCAAAATTGTTTGCTACTTCAGTGAGGTGGGCTTTAAACAAGGTTGTTGAGGAATACTGAAAATAATTGAAGAGGAGGCCTGAGGGGAAATGAAGAGCCACCCAGAAGAGTTCGTGTTAATGGAGGCACTCTCCTTACACCTATGAAAGCTGTGTGACTAGAATCTCATCACAGGTGCCTGCAAACAGCATGGGAAACAAACTGGAGAAATTCAAGACTGCCTGTGAATAGTTTCAGAGCTGTGGTCTCATGAGGATCAGAGATATGTAATGGGGTATGACTCTTGAACGGAGCACTGCAACAGATGGATACAGGCCTTTAGCTCGGATGGGACAGGAAAGCAAGAAGGAGGGATTGAATTTAGTGCAATGGAGCAGTTCACATGCATGGAACTTTACCTTGGAGCAAACAGCAAGCTGGTCAAAGACAGACTAACGTGGGTGATGTCGTGCTGAGCATCTGCTACAGACCACCTGATCAACAAGCCTTTTAAAGGCTCTCAAAACCTTCTTCTAAAAAGTATAACTGAGATGAATAGCAGAACTAAAGATCTGGACTTCAAACATGTCAGGTTTTAGCTTCTTCTGGAATCTGGTTGGTGGGGGCACATGAAAGACTGTCCTATACAGCCCGGGAGAGCTAGCTCATATTCAAGGACAGCATCCTTCCCAATGTGCAGACAGTTTAATAACCATGTGAGATGCCCAGAATAGATGAACAGGAAACACATGACTGACCTTAAATCCAAAAATTAAATACACAGAAGGTAGAAATGGGAATTAGCTACCTGGGAGAACTACATAGATATTGCTCGAGCATACAGGTCTGAAATGAAAGCCAGAAGATGAAACTTGAGATGGAAAAAGAAAAGAATGCAAAAGGCAACTAGCAAGATATCAATAGGTAAGTGATCTAGGCAGAAAAGATTCAGAGCCACTTCTGTCTCAATTTTGCTAACAAGGTCTGCTCTGAGGCTTACCATGTCCCTAAGCCAGGTAGCAGTCTTTGTGAATAAAACCATTACCCAAAGCAGTTACCGAGTTAAAAATCCCCAAAACAAGTTTGACGTACACAAGTCAGTATGATGACATCAGGAGCATCTGAATATGCTGAGGGAACTAACTAGTATCATTACAAGACTATTCTTTGTATTCAAAGGCCTATGATTATTGAAAAATGAATAAAAAAAAAAACAAAAAAAACCCACAAAAAACCCAAAAACATCTTAAAAAATACATGACAAAGAGGAAGATCCAGGTAACTGTAGACCAGCTAGCCTAATCTTGGTTCCCAGATGGACAAATGTATAGACAAAAGTAACTCAAAAAACAAAAGGGTCACAGCATCATCTGTCATGTGAAATGAGCTTGAGGACTGTGTTCAGGATCTTATCTAAAGATTATTGATCTCAGTAAACCTAAGAGATGGGAAAACTAATGCTGAGATCTGAAAATAAGATCCAGGGTCACATCCATTCTGTTAAGCAGAATGAGACTCACACAGAATCCAGCTCCTCCACTTGCCTCAGATCGGAATTTCCCCGCCTGGGAAACAGATATTTTGTTCAGCATCAGAGCACAGAAAAAATCAACACATGGACAATGAAGAAGTTTAAACTCAAGTTTGGACTCAAATCCAAGCTAACATCACATCACAGAGATAATCATAGCTTTAGACATTTCTTGCTCTTCACTGAAAGAGTCTCCATCCATCCTGCTTTATGCCATTTCTGGAATACGTGCCGCAGATGTGCATACCCAGCATTGGTTGAACCCCACATAGTCAGAGCTAATGCTTGCCTAGATAAATTCCACATCAAATTTCCTTCCTCTGTCATTTCTTTGTATTCCACAAAGACTCATAATGAAATGCTAATCCTTGATTATTCTCAGTGCAGACAGGTTTCTGAACTATACCATGACAATCATGTGATGGATTTCACCACGTATAATACATTCCTCCTTTACATAGCTTCCAGTCCACTTGGCAGGTTACTTCCTTCATGCTTAGAAGGTTTGGCATTGCTCCTTGGTTACCTGAATTCCTGGGCTGATTTTAGCCCAGTAGGTTGGGTTAATAAGATTTGTTAAGTAACCCATGTCATATGGGTTAATTTAATCCTCTGGAAAACTAAATAATATGCAAATCCCAATGTTTTTCTTCTACCAGTAGCACAATAAGAAAGGTTATGTGCAGTAACTAAAAATTTAAAAGTCTGTTATTTGAAAAAATTACAAAACTATTACTTATGTAGGTAAATAAAATTTCAAATATTTGCTAAGTCTTCCTAACAGGGGAAATATTATGTTGATTTAGCCTTCCAAATCTTATTTTTAATTATTTACATGAGCCTATTCTTGTATTTATTCTGCTTAAGATTACCATCTGCTATACTTTCTTGACTGAAACAGGGAATTTCCCTGCATTTCCAGGGAAAAAAAGAGTTTGCTGTGTTGTGTGCAGTTTCCTTAAGCATTAGGAAGTTTTCTTATTTTTTTAAATTAATTACAGAAACGCAAATGTTTTCTGAGAAAAGGGTTAGACTTCGCTTCACATTTGAGCACAATACTAGAAGTCCCTCATCTTCCTTTTGAGATCTAAACATGTTTATATTTGGCTGTGCTTGAACAAGCTTGTTCACACTTAACTTAAGAAATACAATGGGGACAGGCCTTTTAAAAACCATGAATCTGTCAAAATGCTTAGAAGTTCAACTCTGTGTCCTGCAGGGAGTAATAATATGCCTTGTCTCAACTTCAGAACCAATAACATCATTATAATGACTCACTTTCTTTTCCTCATCTATTACAACATTATGAAAATGAAAGCATACAGGTAATGTGTTGGTAGAATACACAGAACAGAAGAACAAAATTTCAGTGACCTATGTGTCCAGTGATGGTTTTGTCAAGAAATAATGTAACCAGGAACTTATTTTAGTTAGATATTTCCTAATGTCAATCTACTGCAGAAACATTAAACTAGTTTTCTTGCTTTATTTGTGGTATAAAGGGCTGTATTTGTTATTCAGTAGTTCAATCAGGCTTCAGGCCTGCCAACTCAAAGCCACATTTCATAGTCAAGCTCAGATTAGCTCGTATGAGGAGAAAACATTAGCAAAATGTGACAAATAAATTAGTGCGACTTTTTACCTTTCTTCCCTCAAGAAATAGAAAACTACTCTCTCCCAGAATTAGGAAGCAAAAATATATTGCCTGTGTAATACAATCATAGCTAATAAGAGTTTTTCAATTCAGGAACAACACCTTTACAAATATGTATTACAAAAATATTAGTCCATGACATTGGCTTCGCACAGAGAATTTCTACATTCTTTGGTAAGAAGAGGCTTGCCTTTCTTCAACAGAGAGATCCTGACCCTGGGAGCACTGTATGTGACTGTTCCTGCTTCTCTCTCCATCATCACTTGTAAGCTATCTAGCCTGTATGTAAAGGTGCAAAGATTTAACTTTTTTCCTCATGTCCCAGATCAAGCATATGAAGAAAAATAAAAAAAACTATCATGTATTTAAACTTACTTCTAATTCAACATGCAAAGCTGCAGACACAGACGAGTAGAGGGAGGGGATACCCTTCTGTGCTGGCTTGTTTTTCTCCAGTGTAGTTAAGAGAGAATAACATCTCAATTTTCCTTTCCCCTGCAGAGATCTTGTCGAGACAGAGCAGTGCAACCTAAGAAGTGCATTGCAAGAAGATGGGTGAGTTAAAGCTACTGTTTCTTTTTAAACCTATCTGCTGTCATATATGTTAGATAGAGGGGACAGTGAGGGTTTAACAACAGATTGTTGTTAAACATAGCTGCTTCTTTAAGTTCCCGTATGGTCCATTCTACCAATCAGTTTCTCTGTTGAACTACATGCCGCATCTTCACCTCAGCATCAATGTTTGGAACCTGGAGATTTAGCAAGTATTAGGTCTCTGGTTGCTTCCTAGAAGGGATGCTGCCCCCAGGGAAATTTCATTTAGCTTATTGCAAGGCTTTGCTCCAGGGGGCTCTACTAAGAACCATAATGGTGTGGAAGTGAGAATTTACTCCTTAATTACAAGTTTAATATACGGTTTCACCTCAGGCATATAATGGTAAGCATTTTGATTGTATCAGACTTGCTTGCAGTTAATTCAGAAACCTTGAACTGTGTTACTTAATCATGAGGGGTTTGATTTGCGTTGGTTTGGTTTGGTTAGTTGGTTTTATTTTTTCATTTTGTTCTGGTTGGCTAGTGGAAGCACAGCTTTTTTAGTTAAACATGAAATATATTCAGATAAGAAACATTATGCATTTTGACAAGGAATTCTGCAATTAGCCTGACTTCACACTTCTAGTTTAGCACTGAAACTGACTCTTCTGCCTCTTGGATACCTGTCGTGGGTTTCTGTGGCTGGGTTTTGGTAGTGGGTGGGCTACAGGGGTGGCTTCTGTTGGAAGCTGCTAGAAGTTTCTGCTGTCCTATGGGGCCAGTGATAGCTGGCTCCAGGGCGGACTTCCTGCTGCTGGCCAAGGCCAAGCCAATTAGCAGGCATAGTGTAATGTAAGTGTAAGTGTAATGGCCAGTCTTCGCGAACGAAGAACCGGGGAAGGTTTTTACACCTTCCAGCCTGCGCATTGGATTTTTTAGGTGAGACACAGTGTGCGCGGAACTGAGCCCACCCTTTAATCCTGAGGTTCATCTGCCGGGGCCAAGCACGCTTGGACGGTGGCAGTGAGGTCCTCAGGACGTAGATGGATTGCCTTACAGGGCTAACGAGCTCCATCTGCCCGGGGAGGGGCCCCGACCAGGAATTGAACCCTGGTCTCTGCAGTGACAGTGCAGCGCCTTTCCCCTAGACCATCAGGGTCTCCCAGTATAGTAGCACCTCTGTGATAACATATTTAGGAATAGAGGAATGTTGCACAGAAGAAATTTCATCCAGGGAAGAGCTGAGTGAGAACATGGAATAACATAAACATTGAGGTCAATACAGAAGGAGAGGGAAGAGGGACCCCATGACATTAGGTGAAGGACTCCTAGCTGTGGCCCCCTGAAGCCCGTGGTGCAGACCATGGTAGAGCAGCTGCGCCCCTGCAGCCCATGGAGGACCACTGGAGTGCAGAGACCCACCTGCAGCCCGTGGAGGAGCCCATGCTGGAGCAGGTGGATGCATGAAGGAGGTTGTGACTCCATGGGAGGCCCAGGATGGAATGGGGTTCTGCAGGATACCTGTGGCCTGTGGAGAGGGAAACCCACACTGGAGCAGGTTTTTCCCAGGTAGGACTCATGGTCCTGTGGAGGATCCACATCAGTACAGCTCATCTGGGAAGGACTGCACCCCATGGAGGAGTGACCCATGGGACAGCAGATTGGGAAGAACTGCTGCCCAAGGGAGGGACTCATGTTGGAGAGATCCATCAAGGACTGTCTCCCGTGAGAGGGACTCCACGAGAGAAGGGGAAGGACTCAGAGCTGTGGCCCCCCTGTAGCCCATGGTGCAGACCACGGTGAAGCAGGCTGTCCCCCTGCAGCCCATGGAGGACCATCAGGGTGCAGAGACCCGACTGCACCCCATGGAAGAGTGACCCACGGGACAGCAGATTGGGAAGAACTGCTGCCCAAGGGGTGGACTCACGTTGGAGAGATCCATCAAGGACTAGTCCTTGAGGATCAGGAGAAAGATTCCTCTCCTGAGCAATGGCAGAAACAACAACTGACTGCAACCCCCATTCCCCGTCCCCCTGAACCATTGTGCAGGGAGAAGGGAGAACATGGAAGGCAGGTGGGGTGGGGGGAAGGTGTTTTTTAAGACTATTTTATTTATCACTCTTTGGCTTTTATCCTGTTAGTAATAAATTTAAGTATTATCCCCATTCTGAGCCTGTTTTGCCCGTGAAGGTGATCAGCAAATGACCTCTCCCAGCTCTTATCTCTACTCATAAATTCTTACCTGTTTTTCTTTTTCCTCTCTTCTCTGTCTACTTGCAGAGGGAGAGTGAGAGAGTGACTTTAGTGGGTACCTGGAATCTGGCCAGGGTCAACCCTCTGCAATAGCATTTCATAGTAAAGAACTGGAATAATGGCAAAGACGAGATATCTTTTTTTTTTTAATCAATTAATAAATTTTATTACCTGAAATTGTTGTATCAGACAATATTTCACACTGATCAGCCAAAGACATTTGTACACTACTATCATTATACATGGCTCATATGCCTCTTAGCAGTTCCCTTTTTACATAGAGTCTTGTTTAGATTTTTATGTGGTCAAGTTTTAGTAACTACAGTATTTATGGAGATGATACATGGGAAGTAATAAAATAAACCTGCTTAGTAAAAAGCCAAAATTTTGCTTGTGCAGTCATGTAAAAGGTGGATTTTTAGCTTTTAGGTGGATTTTAGGTGGATTTTTTTGGATTTGTTTCTTTTTAAACAAGACTTGTTTTAAAAATATTTGTTCTATTTATAAAATTTAAGAGTTGCAGAATCAGAAAAGATTACCTGTTAAATCATTGTGAAAATAAGGTGTTATTTGGACTGTAGCAGAAATATAAAACATCAGTTCAGCATGGGAGTAGCAGACACTTCCTATCTCAGTGTGAGAGTTTAGAAAACATCCATGGATCTTCTATGCATGCCAAGAGCCAGTCTAATCAAAACAACATCTACTTCCAGAAACTAAAAAACTTCACCTACATTCTACAATGGACCTGATGCAAGGGATCTAGCCATAGACTCTTTCTAACTACTGCATAGCATTTGAATGAATTGCATGAAAGCTGAGTGTTCATTCATGAAGTCAGGAACCAGCTCCAGATCCCACAGTGCAGCATTGTCTATCTCACCATCTATATCTACTGTAAAACTACCAGCCAATCTATGGAGCACATTCCACTGCTTCCATCGAAGTTGGTCCCTTGTACAGAGAGAAATACAAGGATCAAGGTTTCAGGAGAAAAGCAAAAAAACATGTACTTGAATTACATGTTCAAGTTTGGACTGATTTTTTTTGCAGAAGTGTTTTGAAAGAAGAAGTCCCAATTTCATAAATATGGTACAGAGTGGTTACTTTTTTCTGTACAGATTCAAATGGAAGACTTTACGACTCAAATTTTGAAAAAGTTAACCATAAACCTTCACTTACTACAGCAACTAAAAGTTACCTGTGGCTTTATATTACGATGTATTTTAGTGTTTTCTAGGAGTAGAATATTATAGAGTTTGATAGCATGATAGATAATGTGACATAAGGATTAAACTAAAAAGTGAATGTGTTTCTTATAGTCAATACTTTTCCAGGAGTATAGGAGTATGCTGTGGGAGATGGTGTCAAAGGCTTTGCTGAAGTCCAGGCAGACTACATTCACAGCCTTCCCCTCATCCACCAGGCAGGTCACTTGATCATAAAAGGAGATTAGGTTGGTCAGGCAGGACCTGCACCTCCTAAACCTGTGCTGGCTGGCCCTAATCCCTTATTTATCCTGTAGGTGATGTGTAATTGTACTTGCTCCATAACCTTGCCAGGCACTGAGGTCAGGCTGACAGGTTGTAGTTTCCTGGGTCTTCCTTCTAGCCCTTCTCGTGGACAGGTATCAAACTACCCAACCTCCAATCGTCTGGAACATCCCCAGTGAGCCAGGACTGGTGAAAAATGATAGAGAGTGGCTTGATGAGCTCCTCTGTCAGTTCCTTCATCACTCGAGGATGGATCCCATCTGGTTCCATATATTTTTTCAGCATCAGCTTCAGAGTCCCTACCAGAGCTACTATGTGAGAAAAGAAGTAAAAATATTTTTTTTTTCTTTCTACTGAGAGAAGGCAAGGATATAATTAATATTCTATGCTTAAAATTAATGTCTACACTGAAACTTTAGAGAAGGGGTGCTATCACTGACCTGAAAGAGACACAAAAGTATTGACTGTAAGACTTCCAATGACTCAGTAACAACTGTTAATTTAACAGATTGCAATATCTGTGTTGACTGCATTTTTAAACAACTCTACATCCTTCATGAGAACTATTGGATTTAAAACTCTTTATTTTCAAAGAACCTAGGTTTTAATGCAGCTTTCCCGAACTAGAAATTAAATTAACAAATATATGATAAGTTGTCTTATCTGTAATAGAAATTATAACTATATAGCATAGACTTTGGCATGTAACAATACAGTGATATGCAGGGATGTAGTGTATACCAACTACTCTGAAATTTGTTGTTTAAATTTTTACTACAGGAGTGTACAAATCAAAATAGTATACTTATTGTCGGCAAGGAACATCTGAAGTTCTTACATTAAAATACCTAGCAATGTATAAAACTCAGGCTTGACATGTTGGATAAGAAAGCAACTTCAAACAAAGTCTTTTGGATTATAAACAGATATGTTCAACATAATTCCCATAAGTTAATTTACTATCATCTAAAAATAAAAGCACAGTTCACGTATTTATGTGAGGCTTAGAAACTGGAACATAGAGAATGGATTATACCAAATTTTTGTCATGTTTCACTGCTTTTACGTCATACAACCAGCTTGATTTAATTTTTGACAAACTCTAATTTGAAATTCAACTGCTCTAAAAGGCAAATCATCAGACAGTTACCTCTGAATCATGATGCAGGCACTGCAGCAAAACTCCTGTATTTCTAATTGCCCAAGAGAGAGAATTCAGAATTTCAGTCACTCAGAAAAGTATTTTAAACTCAATGAAATAGAAAAAGTAAACACATGTTCAATGATAAGAGAAATTAAAAGCTCAATTGCAGAAATCATTTAATATTGCACACCTTTGAAGCATATATATACCCCTATCTATCTAGTACACTAGCTATTTGAGATTTTTATCACCATCCAATTTGATCATGTTCGAGTGTTTTCAATAAAAAAATATGGTTTAAGCCATAGTCATTGCCCTTTTTTATGGAGAGAATTAATATCAACAACAAGCCAATATTAAAATTATGCTCTAACTCATGTTAGTCACTGCATTTTCAACAGCCTAGCATTTCTTAAATGTAGCCTGTATCCTGAAGACCAAAACATTTTGTGAATAAGAACTAATCTACTTTCAAGAGGAAATGGCAAAAGTACCTAAGTCAGATACTGACTTAGGTACCACCCACCATTCCTAGGGATACTGGCTTCTAAAACAGCCTATTTTGCCATGCAATGTACCTTTTCCTGTTCTCCTCTGACATCATGTAATGCCCTTGAGGCTCTAAAACACTATCATTATTGCAAGACGTATTATTTACCATCTTCCTTCCCCAGTCAGAGTGTCTGGAGTAATGGAAAGACTGTAAACCAGTCCAGAATGATAATGGGTTTATACCATAAAACTTACAGCACATATTTCACAGTCTAGGAATTGGTATGAGGGAATGTGCACGTTCTTTTTTTTAAGGGGTGCTGACCTATCACAACAAAGGCAGACAACAAAGAGTGTTAGAACTGGGCAGGTTAGCTTCCCCACCTACTGAGAAAGGTTCTAATACAGGATTGTTTAAAAACGTGCAGAATATAACTACTCTTTTTTACTAAAACAAACAAACAAACAAACAAACAAGCAGACAGAAAAATCTTTCTGTTTTGAAGCAACCCATACACTCTATGGAGTCTTTTACATTTGACATGACATAGAGATACAAAGATATATATATTTTTCAGATGGATACATATGCATTCACAGAAACAGTGTACATGATTTAAATATTTATATTTTGTTGCAGATACAGATAGGATTTGCCTATGTTTAAACCATCTTTCCAACTATATCCTTTAGGAACAGCTGCAATTATCAAACATATTAAAATGTGAACACTATTCAACATATAGTTGAGCCTTTAAAATATTTACAATAAATAAATGTATTTTCATGGACTAACCCTCAATGTCTTTTACCAGAAATCACCATTGTGATTCTATTGTATTATCCAGACACAAAACTGGTGGGAAAGAATCAATAAATATACATGTGACATAGAAACAAAACATTGCGAAATGCTTTCCTTTAAAAGCATTACCCACTTTTACATCCATTAAATACAACAAAACAAAGAGTGGTTTAGTCAAGCTGACCTTCTTGCTCCATGCAACATTTATTATTTCATTTTACTTGCAGAGAATGAACCTAGAAATTTTTTGTACGTACCAGACCAGAAAATAATGATTTCTCCCTATTTGGAAAGCAAATTTATATTGAATTAAAATATTATGGATCTTCAGAATAATATCAAAAAGTGATGAAATAAATTTAATAGCTTTAACACCAACTTTCATAAGTCAGAATAACAACACAAACAACCTTGGATCCAACTGAGGAAAAATACTCCTAAGTAGTTACATAATTACACTGTCCTCTTGGATGTGGATAAACTTATGATCAGAACACCAACTTTTTTCTCCAGCATCAAGATGTCTTCTTTCATGACATATCTTAAGTTTATTTACCCAAACCAGGGATTAAAATTTAAGCAATGAGATTCTGGCCAATATATCTTGTGTCTCATGATTTCCCTTCCCAATGCCCATCCACACATTCATATGGATGGAGCTGATTACCTTGAGTTCACCATTTCATTCCGTTTTCAAGTTTATTATTTCTCTTCTGTCTTGTGTTTTATATAGAAATATTTTTGTCATTCTTTATTTTGTCTTTATGTAAGGTATTGCTTTACCATTAATTCTTCAACTATAACATCTATTTTTTTCTGGCATGCCAGCAAAGGAGATGAACACCTGCTCTTTTCATTTTACAGATAGAAAAATTAAAGAACCTATCTGAAACCACAAAGTAAGCTAGTAGCACTGTATGGATTGCCTCCTAGCTGTGTGATGTATCTCCAGTTCCTCAGTAATACTAACTTCATTTGAAGGGTCACTTCAAAACAACACTCCTGAGAGTGGGATATTATGACCTGTCAACTGTGACCACCAGACAAACCACAAAGGTATCAGAGCACATGTAAAAAATCATTCACACTGTTAGAAATGGAGACCATCGTGAAAGGAATGTTTTTGCATTCCAAGTCACACAACTGTACAGAATGGGAGATGCAAAATTTGAAATATGTGTGGACTTGGTGATTTCCAGATAGCCTTGATTAAATTCATGAGTGTAGCTGACCCAGATTTTTTGCAGTTGCAGTCAGTGACTTGTCTCAGATTTACAATTTTGGTTTTACAGTTTTAAAGGGTTAAAATGAAAAGATCCCAGTCGAGGATCTATGATGTAGCCAATTCTAAAGACGTTTTATAGTACTGATATACTAAATGGTCTGAAAGAGCGGGGTTTTGACTGATATAACTTACAGCTTGAATTGCAGACTAACTTAGTTTTCTAAGGTCTAGGTGTGGTGTCTTGTGTACACATGATAGCATTGAAAATAGCAAAGTGCAGAAGCTTGAAAAATAATATTTTTAAGATCTTTTGCACATCATTTCATCTTCATGCTTCATTTTCAAGCATTACAGATGTTGAGATGGACTCAAAACTGTGGATTTTCTTGTTCATTTGTATGTTTAGTGTAAACTAATAGTTTAGCAGCTATTTCAAAGTAATTTACAAAATGTTCTCAAGCAACAGAGTATTCAGAGTCCAGAAGAATTACAATATTGGGCTCTTGGAATTGTTTTTTCGGTTTTGTTTGTTTGTTGTTTTTGTTTTTTGTTTTCCTATTAGGTTGGTTGTAGATTTTTCCAAGGGGTGCTGGACAAGTAATATCTTTAAAACATCAATGATAAATATGGATGTTAGCAAATATTTTCTCTCTAAGAAACTCAAGGACTGAAAATTATAATGCTATGGAATTAGTGGGTGTTTTCAATTGGTTTCAAATGTGTTGGGATTTAAAATCTATTTAAAACACATTGAGAATAAACTTATTTAACTATATCAAAAGTCTATAAAGCTTCCTGTACAGTCAATGGAAACAGAGAGATTAGAGATTTCTCTTTTTTTTTTTTTTTTTCCTAATTAATTTTTTAGAATGACCTTGGGCTGACTAGGTTCTTAGGTACCTCAGCTACAGGTATGTGGATTGTCAAAGAGAGGAAAGCACTTCACTTGCTTGTTTGAAGCTTATCTTGATATCATGGGGTTATTTTTGTTACTTCAAAAAACATCAACTTTTAAAAAGAAATTTTTTAGAAGTGTATGCTAATATTTTGTTTGCATGCCAGCTGATGGCTGGGCATGTAAACATGGAACTGTAGATGAATGTTGGAATGCCAGCTAATAGAAATGTGCTTTAAAGAAAGCTCTGTGCTAACTCTGAGGGATATTGTGGTAAACAGACTGAGCGGCAACTTGGAGAGGCATTCTGGATTGAAAAACATGTTTGCTGGGATATATTTGGCAGAATGTGTAGCATTTATCTCTTTGTGTAACAGTAGGCATTGCATTTCACATATCTTTAAGTCTCAGACTGTGGATCAAAGTGTGTGACAGCTTTTATAATCTTGTTTTGTAAGGAAAAATATTTCCTGCTTTCAGTCTTTTGTCCAAGCATCTGAGGGAGGGGAGAAGAGAGAGGATATTTCTTGGTTTTTCATAAATATATATCTGGAATTTCAGTTCATTATACAAGACTCTCTGTGGCAACCTGTATACCACAAGCTATTATGGTATGCCACAGGTTATACCAACAAAGTTAAGCAGATCTCAAAATACTGTGTAGTTTCTGGCAGTGGCTTAGGAGGGTCTTAGGCTGTAAAAGCAAAAAATAACCACAGCAATTTCCTTTAAATTGTGCTGATTTAACCATGAAATCTCCACTGGTGCCACAGTTATGATCTTGCAGTGATTTGAATAGCAGTGTAGCATCTGTGGTCCTTTATGTGTGGAGATCTTCAGTGAAAAGGGAAGAAGGATCTAATCCAAGAGCCTATTTGCCCCCATCCTTCTCTGAGAAGAATTTATTTTCTATCTAAAGGCAGACTATTGACTTATTTCTATTCTATTATTCACAGAGTCATGGAATGTTCTGAGTTGGAAGGAACCCACAAGAATCATTGAGTCTAACTCTTAAGCAAATAGCCAATACAGGGATTGAACCTGGAAACAGGTATTATTAGCACCATGCTCTAACCAACTGAGCTAGTCTCAAGGTCTAAGGACCAGTGAAATTTATTTGTCCTTGAAAAGATCTTTCTAGCAGAAAGATTTTTTAATTATTATTATATTTACCCTCAGTGAATGAAAATGTATGCTACTAAATAGGATAACAGAAAGAAAGTTATCTTCCTGTCTGTTGTGAACTTTTAAGCCTTTCAAACGAGTCTATCCCAATTTCAAACAAGACTTTGGTTTCTGATTGTTAATGGAATGACTAATCATTGCCCTGAACATTTGGTTTAGATTTCAGCTTGTTTCATATAAGTAGTTGATCTTTTCAAGATGAAAAATTGTCTTAGATCTTGCCAGTGCATTGTGCTGATTTCAGAACAATTTTTTAAAATGTTATTTCAATGCCAACTTATTCAGAAATATTTTGTCTTTGATGCCTGATAATTTCCTCACTATTGATAAACTTACATATATCTTCAAATCACAGCCTGAACACAATTTATTAGTGTGTGAATTTCATTTGTAACAACACATTTTTTTTTAGGCTGAATTTTATTTGTAAGAATTCTAATGATATAAGGGTATGAAATAAATGTTGAAAATCAGATCAAGAAAACTTTTGAATATAAGCATAGACTTGCATGGGTAAGTGGGAATCAAATCACTTAAATATCTGAAAAATCAGACAGAGAGAGCTGGCAGAGAGGTCCTCATGTCATGACTGCATTATGCGCCTCAATCCTAAGAGAGAACCAACAATATACCTTACTGATATAAATCTGTGAGTCAACAAAGTTCTATGGTACATGTGATGGTGGTTTAACAGGATTCCATGGCAAGATACATTTGATTGTTTATTGCATAAAGGACAGGGTTGGAAAAAGCTGTCAGGAAGACCCTCCTGTTGAGTCACTAGGTTTGGAAATGATTTCCTTACATTCTAAACTCCATTTCAGAGAGAAGTATAGGTGCAACTATATCCAATCCTGGCCCCACAGATGGTTAACAGTTTATTTCTAAGGATTCTTTGTGCACAATCAGTCCTTATATCACTTAGCTAATATTTCAAAGTTTAGCATGCAATTAATCACTTACCGAGGATCTGTTGCAGCAAAGAACCTCTCAACCCCGAGGAGTAACCTTCAAAGATGTCCTTAGTCAAGGGGAGATCCTGTCATGCAGCCCACTTCTGTACAGGAGAACGCAATGGGCCCTGGGCTATCAGCTATTTATGGAGTAAGATGATTGATTTATAGTCATATTTCATACTGGCAAGACATCTGGGTCACCATTCTGGACAGCCCTTGGCTACCCTGTTGCCATCTGTCCCCCCAAATCCGGAGTAAACTGGATGCAACCATCACAACCCCCACTGGTGGTTATGTCCAAACAGGGAGGGTGAGATGGGTTCATCAGAGTACAGCCCTACAGCACACAGTGAGGCTCTGGTTCAGGACAGATCCCTCATGATGGCAACAGGGCAAGATAAAGCCAGAAAGTCAGTAAATGGATTGGGGTTCTAATTATGGGGTATGATGGCCAGGCAAAGGAGTGACTGTGGCTGAGCAGAAGTTCAACTCTCTTCTAACACATCTTGACTTTGGACTCAGAAGATGTGCAATGGAGCCTTTGGACATATAGGTGTGGCTGGAAGCATCAGGTGAGGCTGATCAAGCCTGTTAAGGCTTACTAATGCACTCACAGCCCTGACATGAGCTTGAAAATGGTAATGCACCATAATGACAAATTTGATACTTGTTTGAAACTACTCCAATTATGATAGACTGAAGGCAGAAGACCACTGAACTAGCCAAGAAAGTAATTAACATAATTGCTGTTCACCAACCAAGCTTAAAACCACTATGAATCCCCTTATTACATAGCAAAAAAGTTAAAATACATCTGATCATCTCCATGCTTATTAAATTTGATAAAACTCATAGAAATTTATTTTAAGTAAATAGAAACTTATAATTGTACTCTATTATCTCCATGAAAGAAAACATCCAAGAAATTCTAAATAAAATATAAAGTAAATGTTTCATTTAGTCTTTCTTCTCTCTGCCTGATTGTAAGACTAATCTCCAAGGTTCTAGATAAGCACAATTTATTTTGTGTAGTAAAAGATAATGTTCTTTTAAAAGATTTCTTAAAATTCAGTGGATTAAGGTAATTGATCAGTCTTAACTGATCAAGGGAGTTTAAAAAATCATTAACTGGGAGTTAAAAATGTAGATTTTTCTTAGATACGTGTGTACTTTTCCTTATCCATAATTATCATAATTGTGACTATAATCTCAACTTTTTGCCCTTAAATCTTTAGGAAAAGTTTTTTTGAATAAATTAAAATGTTCTGCAGTAGCAAATGTAGATAGAGACAAGCTCATATATCTGGCAATATTTAAAAAAAATAAAGTCAAGTGACCCCTTGGAGAAAAAGAACACACACAAAAAAAGAAATAGAGAATGCAAGATGTTTTGTATTTAAAAACTTTATTTTGATGCAGCAAACATAATCACTTTGCTTTACTATATGACATGCAACTAATATAAATAACTAAGTTAGATCAGTGCTTCACAAAAATTTAAATGTTTTGATGCACTCTTTAAAACTAGATCTTAATGGAAGTACCCCAAAGCTGTCTGCACACTTGAACTGTGAACTACTTCAACAAACATCCAATAGGTTTTCTCTACAAAGAGTACACAACAAAATGGCCTCTTTACCTATTATTTTTGGGAAAGTTTAGTTAGACCAGGAAGATTATGGATGAAGGGTTTTTTTCAGAGAAAATGTATTTTTGTGGTCTGTGCTACATTTACTGACAGTATCACAAATAGTACAGAGGGGATAAAGTAACTGACTTTAGAAAAATTTAATTTACTTCTACTGGCATGAACTGTTAAATCCATTTAAAGCAATTGAGCATGAAGTCAATATCAGAACATATTCAGAAGAAAAAGGAGAAAAGAAAGGATGACAAGACATCTGAAGTATTTCCATTCAGGAAAATAAAGTGATATCTGTCAGGGCATAAGTAAGTAGTGACAACTTGTCAAACTAACCAAAAAGGAGGTGACTGTTATTTTATCTCAAAGTAGATGGCATTAATAAGATACATAATCTTACTGAGTTGAGCACATAGGGAAATAGCAAATATCAGCTGTTATCCTTGGAGGTTTCTTCCCTCTCCAAGTATTATGGTATGCAACAGCTTAAACTTTCCTGTGTTACTGTATCAAATCCTTATATTTTTAAAATATTTAGAAAAGGTGTATAATTCAAAAGCTAGAATGAATCACCAGTGGTAATGGTGATTATTAGATGGCAGCTGTCATGGTAAAACTAGAATCCAAAAGGGCTTTAAAATTTCCATCAGGAACTTCTGTAGAAAAAGGCTCTGTCTGGACCTTAAAGACAAGGGCATTGAGACATGGAGAAATTAAAATCAGGATTTGTTTCAATCAAAGTGTGGTTTTGTCAATTTTCATTGGGGAAATGCAAGCAGCTCTAAATGGTGATTTTTGTCCTCCTGTTTTAGTTATCTGAAGAAGAGCATTAGCTTTGGAGGTACCTGTACCTTACCATTGACTAAGCAGATACCAAGGGTAAGGTACTTAACATTAAATGAAATAGATTTGATGGTTAGTGTTTTTACTTATTTACACAGAAAATCAGTAGAATGACTGAAAAGGAGCAGTTACCTTTCTTAAGTATTTTAGCACAGAATACCTCATGGACTATGTTTTTTATGTGTAATAATACCTATACCTTGAAATCTTGACTGCTTCACAGAATTAGATCATTTTTGAAATGTCACAATCATGAAATTATGTATATGAAATGACATTAGTATGTGACAATTCAATCTGTCTGCATTGAAGTCAGTGGCAAAGTTTCCACTGACATCATGTTGACCAGTTACTGGATATTCCCATATGTTTTAAATAACTATAGATATATCTAGAAGGGATGTACAACAGTTGTTACTGGATATATAGAGTGCTGAAAGATAGCAAAACTTGTAGACTCAAACTAAATCTTTTTACAAGCTCCGTAACTTGTGGTTTGTTGTTGCTATTATTATTCATTTTACTTTCCCCTATACTTTTTAATCTATCCAGGAGAACTAGTGCTAAATAAGATAAGAAAAGCTATTTTCACTGTTTCTTGAAACAGCTGGCACCAGAAGAAAAATTTTTTTCTCTCAAGTTTTCAAGACTCAATTTTTGTGGACCTCAGGGATTTAAACAGCTCAGATAGCTCAGCATAGTCCTTGTGTGTATGCGAATATAAATCAAGGTCTTGAACCTTCTAAAATTTTGCCTATTACAAACTCCTATTTTTAGTTGTAAATCCTTTATATACATAGAAACAAGCAAGTGTTGCTTTTTATTGTCCTAAAGTTTTGTTAAAAAGTTAAAAATGTTACAGATTTTGGTAAAAAAAACCAATGTACATACAAAGCAATTAGAAGCTCCTATAACTTTAGTAATATAGAAAAGAGCAAACTTTTAATAAAGAGCTTTTATTGTCCAGTTTATAGGCAGAGAAAAAGAAAATTGCTTGTATACAAAAGTAAGTGCAAATTAATTATGGAAATGTAATAAAAGAGCACAGAATTATCTTTTTCAAAGCAAATGCAGTTTATAAACAAAACCTCAACACAGCTTGTATCATCTTGCACTTTTCAGTAGAATACATTAAAAAATGCAGTTCATAAACCTTGGGTTGATAACTTTAAAAAGCAGTTCAGAAATTGCTTGAACATTTGTAGAAGTTAATGTCAGGAAATTCATTACCATACTGTCATCTAAAACTTCTAAACCACTGACTACAAAATGGGTCATTTAGGCAGTTCTTTTTGACAGTAGTAACACAATGATTAAATTTGTAAAAAGACAGAAATCTGATAATTAAAATCTAAATAATTCTCAGTCCAAGTCTCTTCTCGTAGATAATGAGACGTAATACTCTGTGATGCCCAAGTTAAACTGTTTGTAGTCATAACTGACTGACAGCTACTTTTAACAGGAAAGCAATTAAAGACACCAGCAGCTGGCTAGGTTAAGGTAGATCTTGAAAAAAATACAAGTTATTTTTGAAAATGAGAACAGGGATAGGCCTCCTTTTCTAGAGTCTGTTTTAATATATGGAAATCTTGAGATCCAAAACATTAGCTCATGCCATAAGATCAGTTCAGAAGGTGAACGATATATAATGATGTTGTTTTATTTTGTTTTCTAAATCCCAGTTGCATATATATTTCGATATACAAATGCTACTAAATATAAATTGTAATTTTAATAACTTACAATTTCATTCTCATTTCTGCAAGAGAACTGCTTCTGTGTAACAATTTTATTTTAGGCTCAGTTTGAAAACTATCACAGAATTTTAGTTTTTTGAATATTTGCAGTGCTTATGTATTATAATTGGTCTTAAGGTTTCTGAAAGTGTATGAAACTTCTTTAATGTGTTTGACAGCAGTTTCATCATAAATTGTATGTAGCTACTGTAAACTTCAAATCAGCTTGTTAGGAAAGTAATCAACCTTTGAGAATATATTCCACTATACAGTGTGTATAAATCATTATTCTTGAGTCTTATAGAGAAATAGTGTGCCGGCTTAGTGAGGCTAAATAGCTTATAGATTGAATCACATCGTTAACTTTAAATGTTTTATTGAGATACCTGGGTTACTCTTGCCTTCCCAGTTAGTAAGAATGTATAGCTACTCTGTGAGATGATGAAGCACAGATAAAATCTAATCTCTTTCTGAATGAACTTAATCTATCTCCATTACTAGCTTAAAGCTGGATACTCTTCTTTTTAATGACACAGGCATTTCTGGAGTCTTCTTATAAACTAGATGATTTAGGTACCAATATGGAATAAAAAGATATTTATTGGTTAATAATATATACAGTCATTTGGACTTTTTTTTAATTTACTGAGAAATTAATTTTCTCTAGGTCTCAGAACACTAGGAAAATCCAGAAAGATAAAGAACACTTTTCATAGGTTAATTACAAAGAAACAATCACTATTCAATGACCAAGAAAATTTAACACTGGTTTTCATTTAAAAAGACTACTATGAATAATCCCAAATGATAAGGTTTTATGGATTTATGTGAAAAAATATTTCAGCTTTACAAAGAATTCTTAAAGGCAAAAATTTAACTTGAAAATGTACTAAACTCTAACACTGAGCATGATTTATCAGATTAAAAGTTAAAGATGTCTGATAAAACTCAGATGTCTGAGTTCTATTTATGATTTCTCTTTACTCTGGTTTTTTTTCATTCCTTTGTAGACATCTGTCTATCACCCTGACACAAAACACAGGAAGCTCACAGATGCCAGGTAGCTATGCCCAGACGGACACCATCTCTTATCAGCAGGCTTCGTGTCGTATAAATCAACACATGATCAAAAGCCCAAAATTCTGTTGGTAACACCAGTCTTGAAGCCAGATATGATTTTCTCATTTTTTGCCCCTTCATTCCCTGCAACTGGCAGGACACATGAGAATATAACTTGTGCTCCAGGTCCCTTGACCAGTTTTCCTAAGTCCCTGAGTTCCCTTTTGATTGTCCATAGGCTCCTTGCTGAGACATCACCTGTATACACCTGGGAAACCAGTAGCAGATAATAATCAGTGGGCCATACCAAGCCGGAAAGTTCCTTGGTGATTGTTCTACCCTGGCCCCACGGAGGAAACACACTTTCCTACAGGTTGGGTCTGATTGGCATATTGGGCCCATCATTCTTCTCAAAAGGGAGTCATCAATGATTACCACCTTTCTTTTTTCTTGACTGAGAAGGTTGTGATGAGGAGGGTATGCTTCCCTCCCCTAGGCAGGGCATCTTCAGTCTAGATGGACCTTCATTCACATTCTCATTTCCCTTATACTCACATTCCAAGGTCTCATAGGTATTGTATAAAAGGGCGCCTGGGGAGGTGAGGTAGTTACTTGCAACTTTGATTGTCTCATCCTTTGCCCTTCTAGTTCATGTGGATTCTCAACACATCTGAAATATGAGGCAGCATTTCTCTCCAAACTGGCCATTCCAGCCTTCACAGCTTGCATGGCATATCAGTTCTTCATTGCTTCTCCATGCTGAATATAAATAGTGGCATTTATTCTGTTATGTCAGAGCACAGAAACAAGTGGTCCAGCTCAAGATACAGGACAATGCACTCCATAGAATTTTTTTCTGTCCAGGGAATTGGAAAAAGTAGGAACTGTCTCAGTGGATACACTAACACGGTTCCATTTATTCCACTAATTTCCTGCCAAAGGGCTGCATCCAGCTAAATGAGAAGGGAACAGTGATAGAGCCCTTGTTCAAGTTACAGAGAGATAGGGCATGTGGATGGTGAGATGATCATTATATTGAAGGTAACTCCAAAAAGGGTAAGAATGACTGCTCTAAAAAATCTGCAAATACCTTTCTGTGGGATACTGACTCACACAGCACTGAAATGACACTGAGAGACCATTATTGAATTTAACCTTTCATTTCTCATTTCTGCAGACTATGAATTTTTAGTAATATTGGGAATAAAATTGTTGATGCTTGACATTTAATACATCTGATTCTTTTCCACAGCAACAATTGCTTGAAGAACCTAAAAAATATTCCCTTTTCTCAAATGAACTTTGTGAGGATAAATTTATTAATATATATGAGAGCCTCAGCATGTACAGAGTTGGGAACCATAAAAATAGGTTAGGAGAAAGAGTGTTAGTTTTACTTCTCTGCTTTGATAGTATAGTTGTAAAAACTATGGCTCTACTTTTAAACTTGCTTATATGCTTATAAATCAGCCTACTTTCACAGCCGTTCAGTTATTGATGCAAAGGAAAATCAGAACTAGGTGTTACCAGCTAAATAACCAGCTACTAAGAACTGTTCCATACTTCAGACAGACAAGAAACACCACAGTTCATTGCAAATGAAAATGTGTCCTTAATCATCTTTTCTTCTTAAATCACAGATGGTAAAAAGTCCCATTGATACCTTCCCCTTTCCCATCCTGGTTTTACTGTATTGACGCACTGTAATGTCATGTGGTGGGAAGAATTTACGCCACCGCACTTTTTTCCCTTCCATATTAACACCATAGTTACATACACAGAAAACAAACAGACGCCTTTTTCATCACAAATATAAGATAACCTGAGATGTACCACCACAGTGACAACTCTTGATCTAAAGTTATTTTAAGCTGCAGTATTGCATTGATTTCAGATTAATTTTGCATCATACCATAACATGAGCTCAATCTGATTACACACATTTTGAATAGCCAATAGAGTGTAAAGTAATATCTATTCTGAAGGGATGTAGGTAACTATGTACATTACTATGTATGTAGTGACAGCAAGGACTGACAGTGGCTGTTATGCAATCATGAAACTGGCATCAACTTAATATGAAACAAAAATTATTGCTGTCTGTAATCTCACCTTAGAATAGCACCTCTGTATTGATTCCTTTCTTGTTGCTTAATAGCAAACTCAGCATTTAAACGTGAAAAGTATACTCAATTGATTTTAGATAAGTATCTTATAATTTAAGATTGAATTTTCTTTTTCTACAAAAACATGGGCAGACACTTGTAAAAAAATGTAGTTTCCATTCACTGTGATCTTCATAGATATTGCATTCTGAGGCACTATTTTTTTCTGGTTAGACCTTGTCTATAGTGAGCACTTTGGTGGTATTTTGGAAAACAAAAAAAAAATTAAATAAATCAGTGAACTACAACAATTTGTCAATGAGAAATAATAATAATATAATCAGGATAGCAGCGATATTGCTGCCCAATTACAATAGATATCTCATGGTCCAGTGTCTATCTGTGTGAAATATATTAACATTTCTGGTTTTAGTTTCATTCCTTTAGTTCTCGGACAGTATACCGTGAGCAACATATTTCAATATATTATGCAGTGCAAATAATAATAACATTGAATTAATTAGGATGGAATTCCTTAAGCATGAGAAACTTTAAGTGTTCAGAATTCTAAAGAAGTTAAAATTAATTATATTCGCAATATTTTTAAATTATTAATTTGCTTTAGATGTCTGTCTGGACAAAGGGAAATATCTCGTTAATGAGTTTCAAGGTTGTCCTTCCAGAAAAATTATTCTTGACACTTAGCAATTCAATGCATGAAAAAAATGTACTACACCTCCCTTTTCCCTATCCCATTCCTTTACTTCTTTCTCCAGTACATAACAGCAGAAATTGAAGTAATATATTTGAGTTCTTTGAAACAAAGGAGGACATTGAATTCACACATCTGAGTAAACTGGAAATGAGAAAAGTGTCTAGTAATCACCAGGCAACTTCACTAAAATAAAGCTCACCTTTTATTTATGATCTGGAAAAATCTCACTTTTTTCCAGATCTCCAAAAGAGAGGAAGAAGCTTTTACGTTTTCAGACATAAGTGTTTTCCCTAAGCCTGGTTGTATATCCAACATGAGATTTTTAATCCCAATCTGTATCTAAGCTTTCTATATTGGCCAGTATCTTGAGGCTTCTTTCATGTTGTAGTTTCAGTATGCTAATTCACTTTGTATTTTGCTGTTTTTCCCAGAGCCTAGACACTCAAGACACAGTTCTGGATTTCACATTGCATGTTAGTTATAAGGAACCTTGTCATATTTTCTAGTTCAAAACATTCATATGATGTGAGTTTCTCTCTTTACCTGATTTTTAAAAATATTTAACTTTCACAATAATTTTCAGTTCTTCAATACAGAATTACCAATATTAATAAATAATTTACTTTATTACATAAATGTCACCTGTTCTACAGCTTCTGCATTTCTGCGCATCAATATTTTAAGTGACAACACTATTAATAAAAAAGTTCTATCCTCCACAGATGATATTTTTTGTGTATTGCCACTTTAGAAATTCTGTAACTGCTAACTCAGAAATGCAGTCTGCTCCATCTACTGAAGAGAAAGTTGTGGTAGGTTGACCTTGGTGCCCACCAAGCTGCTCTATTGCTCCCCTTCCCAGCTGGACAGAGGAGAGAAAATAGGATGGAAAAAGACTCATAATTTGAGATAAGGCAAATTACTAAAGCAAAAGCAAAAATTTGTGCACACACAAGCAAAGAGAAAAAAAAAAAAAAAAGTAGGTTTATTCTCTAATTCCCATCAGCAAGAAATGTTCAACCACTGCCCAGGAAGCAGGGTTCAGCACATGGGAATTGCTCCAGAAGGTAATCATTATAAATAATGGATGCTCCCCCTTCATCCTCTTCTTTTAGCTTTTATATCTGAGCTGATGCCATACGGTATGGAATATCCCTTTGGTTAATTTGAGTCAGGTGGCCTGGTTGTGTCCCCTCTCAGGATCTTGCCCACACCCAGCCTACTGATGGGGGGAACATTGAAGAGGCAGTGCTGATGCTGTGCCAGCTGTGCTCAACAGTGGCCAAAATAACAGTATTAGTAACACTGGTGTGTCATTAACACCTTTCTAGCTGCCAATGCAAAGCACTGTGAGGGTTGCTGTGGGGAAATGAACTCCATCTCAGACAGACCCAATACAGGAGAATGGATGACCATGTTTTGTGTAGACACCTAGGTATGTAGGTGTCTGAACTCGAACCTGAATACCACATCAATCACAAAATATAAATTATTACCTTGTGCAGTTGTGTTTCTCAAAGCCAGTATTAAGGGGAATTTTTTCTAAAAAAACCCAATCAATAAAAACGGAGAACAAAAGTAAGCTAACTGCAACAATGAAAGTAAAGAAAAGCTGAAATTAGCATCTACCCAGCATAAATTAGGTTCCATTTTTTCCTTACTAGTAACTTGACATCTTTGTTGGAATTAGCAATTTTGGAAGACAGCATGTCCAGTAACAGAAAATTCATAGTAAAGTAAACTATTTTTATAGGAATAATCCATCATTCATGAAAGTCATTATGTCCAAACAGCACACATGTCACCAGTTAACACAAGGTAAAAAAATAAAAAATTCTATCCTGTGGTCCCAGTTGAAAGAATCATCTTTCATAGGGACATTTTCAGTGAATAACAAGCCAGAATAAACAGGTAAAAAAAGATGAAAAAGGAGATTAAATATATGACAGTATCATTAGAGAGAATACCAGATGTAGCAAAGAGATAAACAAAAACCTCAACAAAATACTTTAGGAAGTGAGAAGTTACAAAAACATAGATCTAAGTTAATACATAACTGAAAGAGGAAATATATGTGTGTGCAAGGTTGTTTATAAGCTGTCAGTTCCTACAAAGATTGTTCAATTTTACTTTTGAAAGGTAAATCATGAAAACAGATATATTCACCTATATTAACAGTACTAGACAAAGTCAACACCGGCACTTGATAATCTTTACTTGACTCATCCATCCACAGAAAAACAAAAAGAAGATGAAAACTATACAACAAAATCTTCTCAGTTGAGGTAGATAGCTCATTTAGAAAATGTCGCATGTCAGAAATTTTAGACTTCATTACTAAATCTAGAACTGAGAGGAGCACGTTGTTCAAACAAGAAAAGCAGTGATTGTTCAATGATGTTCTGAATTCATAAAAGATAAAAAGCCTTTTAAAGTGGATTTGAAGAACAAGCTGGAATGAATGCATTTGGGAAAGACAGACACTCATAAGAAATGCATGGCTGTTCCATGTCTGTTTCTCACTGCTGGTTCCATTCACAAAGACGTGAGCCTTCAGGCATCCAAGTGCTTTGCAGTAATTATCTCTGAATGTTTGGTATTTACAGAAAATGCAGCTTACTGTAGGGGATACTTTGCTAGCTTCTCTACAAAGGCAAGTCACAACAGTACATTCAAACATTGCTATAATTATCAGCCTAGGCAAGTCTTTTTTTAAAAAAATTTGCTCAGAGCTGAAATTTAGCATCAGAACAAAATTGAGACATTTTCCCCGCATCTATGAAAGCCAATCTTATTTGAAAATTCAAGGATCAGCTCAGAGCTGCCTCTTTGAAGAGTAACACTGACTAGATCCAGCCCACGCTATCTTTTAATGTCACCGCTTTAATATACCAACTCTAATATAATGCCCAATATTTAAGAGGCAAAGTGCTAGTGTAGCTGCTTCAGAAAACACCATAGAAAATGGGTTTCATAATCAAAAATACAAGCCAAGACAATAGGTAGCCTTCTCATGGAAAGAAACACGAAGCCTGCTCAAGGACTGAATAAGCGGCTGTTGTTGGTACAAAGAGACAGAGGGAAGGAGAGAGACCCATGGCCGCAAGCAGCACAGCTTTGGCAAGGGTCTGCATGCCTTTGGGTAAGTATCACTCCTTGATCTACATGGAGGATCTCCATGAAGATATCTCATTACCACAAGGATCTGCAGGGAGACAGCAATGTAACACTGCAATTAAATTACAGAATCACAAATATTTCGAGAGTTTTATTTTCAGAAACAAATTTTTATTGAAGACTTGCAGAAGAAAATTGTTAAGCTATTCCTGTGTCTAAACTATGTCTTATTTTACTCAACTGAGAATAAAGCAAGTTGATAAAATTTGCCTCTTGCATGATGTAATTAACACTGAGCACTATAAACCTCGATTTTTTCCTTTCTTTTGTAACACTGAGGAAATAAATATTGATTCGAGGGGAGGGGGCTATTAAACATAGCAATTACTTGACACAGTAGTTCAGTCGAACATGCCAGAATCTAAAGAATAGAAAGAAAATGCTCTTCAGTAGGAACATTTTGTTAATTCCAAGGAAGTTAGTGCATGAAGGTGAAATCCAGGTCTCCTGTTTGTCTTGTGTGGTTTACAACTTTGAATTCAATGTCCTGGAACTTTAGATTTCAAATGTTCACATCTACATGGGCTAACCGGTAGGTCTTTGGTAAAAGAATTATCTCTGGAAGATGATTTTGTCAGTTCGTCCACATTGTAATGGAGAAGACTGAGAGGGAATCATACCAATGGAAGAGAGGGAGTCCAGAGGATGGAAATAGTCTTCTCTTGGTAGTGCCAAGCAATGGAACAAGAGGCAACAAGCACAATCTGGAACACAAGAAGTTTTATCTGAACATGAGGAAGAACTTCTTTACAGTGAGCGAGACTGACCACTGGCACAGACCGCCCAGAGAGGTTATGGAGTCTCCTTGCCTGGAGATATTCAGAAGCTGTTTGTACAAACTCAAGTAATGTGATTTAGAGGACCCTGCTTGAGCAGAGAGGTTCAATTAGATGACCAGCTGTGGTGCCTTCCAACCTTACCCACTCTGTGATTCTGTGATTCTGTGGTTGATTCTGTAAATCCATACATGATAGCCTAAACTCAGCAAGAGAATCTGGACCTAAATGTACTTCATAGTCAGCGGAGCACATGATAAGAATGCATATCCCACAGAAAAAAGTTTGCCACTGTGAGAGATTTTTAGTAACGGGAGTTTTTAGTAACTGAAGTTTAAATATTCTTAAGGTGCTGAAAGACTAATTTGGGCCACAAAATCAGCCAACTTAAGAAAAAATGCAAGCCTGAAGAAAAAAGGTGTGTCCAAGAGTGACTCAGACTCCTGAGTTCTTCTCTATAACAACAAGACTGAAGTCAGAAAACCTGATTTTTTTTTTCCTTTCATGTGTCACTAGTTTAATAGGTGGTAGTGACTGACTGACTTCGGTGAAGGCCACAATGTATGATACCTGGATATGTACACACATCACTACACACAACAGAACAGAGGCAATAAAAATGCAACAAAGTTCAAGAGGTGTTAAGCTCCAAATCAATTTAATTGAGCATGATGTGTAGGGAATAAATCTAACAGTATGATAACTAAGTTTAGTGACAGTTTTTTGGGGTTTGCAGTCCATTTCTAAGGCATTAATAAATACTTCACTCATGAATATATTTCTAGACCCAACATTAAAACAGTTTAAAACTTCTTTTTTTCCTTAAATAGAAAGTCTTGCAGAAATTTGAATTTTTTTTTTTTTTAGAGACTCTTTAAACAGTTTGCATCAACTTTGCTTTTAAGCTGCCTTCTAGAAAGGGACTCCTTCCTCCTGACTGCTCTTAGAGATGCAAAATGCTGTTCTGCAGTGTCAATAAGGTGAATTAAGGACAGACTGTGGACTTATTCTTTCTGCTGTAATTCTGGTTTTGTACTGGCTTTAGACTTCATTCAAACCCCTTGGGGGCTATTTTCTAGGCAGACATTCGCAGAATTATAGACAGCCAGTATACAGTAGTTTTAATGGACACAGCTTTTAATGGACACTTTTACACAGAGCTTTTAAACCTCTTCTTTGCAATCACCTGTTAGAAGCTCAAAAGTAATGACTTTCCTCTTGCTAAAATGACAAAAAAAAAATTTGCCAAGCACACACAACTTATAGAATTGTATTGACATAAGTAAGTTTGATTATTTATATGGAGTTACCGTTAAGTAAAATCTGCCCAAGTACAGCCCTAAGATTTTGTTTTGCTTTGGTTTAGTTTGGTTTGGTTTGTTTTTTTTTTTTTTTTTTTTTTTTTTTTTTTTTTTTTTTTTTTTTTTTTTTTTTTTTTTTTTTTTTTCTTTACTTTGTTGTTATTTGACTAAAGATTCCTCAGTTATTGTACTGGGACTGGAAAAGAGGGAGTGAATTTTCCTTCATAGCAGCTTGAACAGTGTTGTGGTTTTAATTTGTGATTAAGACAGTGTTGATAACACATCAGCATTTTGGCTATGGCTAAACAGTGCTAACACAATGCTGAGATATTCTTTTTTCCACTCTGACCCTGCAATGGGTAGGCTGGGGATGCACGTGAAGCTGAGAGGAGACACAGCCAGAGCAGGTGACCCCAACAGTTCAAAGGGATATTATATATCACATCATGTCATGCTCAGCAATAAATACTAAGGGAAATGAAGATGAAGGGAGGATATTAAGAGTGATGCCATTTGTCCCATTTGTCTTCCCAAGTAGTCGTCATGTGTGCTGAGGCCCTGCTTTCCAGGAAGTGGTTGAAAAAGGCCCATGGATGGGAAGTATTGAATGAATTCTTGATTTTAGTTTGCTTGTGCATGCAGCTTTGCTTCACATTTTCAGCTTTCTTTATCTTAATCGATGAGTTTTCTAATTTTCACTCTTCTGGTTTTCACCCACTCTGCTAGAAAGTAATGAGAGAGTGACTGGGTCAGCTGAGTTGCTGGCTGGAGTCACACTACCACAATTACAATACAGTCTGCATAATTTTTATTAGCCCCATAAAGTTGGTGTTAAAGTACATTCTTTCAGTGACGTATTGCTGTCTGAAAACAAGTGTAGTGATCAAAACATACAGTCTTTGTTGTATCAAACCCTTATCCAAACAGTTTCCTAGATGTGACATGGCATTTATTTAAAAAATATAACATTGTGTTACAGCAACTCATTAAGTTTTAAAAATCAATAGAGATATAACCAAACAATATACTAAGTCATATGGTCAATATTATTTATCACGTAAATTAGTTGTGTACAAATTTAGTGCTGTATTCTTTAAAAATTCATTAAATATTTTGCAAAACAATTCCAATTGATGTGGTATTAATAAGTAATAGCCACTTGATTGCATGTTTTTTGCAGATATCTGAAAACTTCTAAATGCTTCAGTTATAAATCATGTGCTCAGATTGTCTCCAAATAAAATAATAAGGATGATATTTACAATCGTAGTATATTTAGATGTGGTAAAAAAAAATTATTTTCTTTTAAAAGGATTTGCAGTTACAAATTTGGAAGTTTGAAGATGTCAAAACAGCACATTTCAATGGTCTGACATTTTGTCTTTGAAAATAGGAGATGAATTGAAGTTGGTCTTTTCCTTTCCCCCCTTTTGTTCCTTGACTCAAACCCCATTTTTTGTTAATTTTTATTCTCAACAAAACAAAGTTGTTTCAAGAATGTGTAAAGTGCTCTACTCAGCATTTCCTTACCCCATTTTTCAAGTTCAGAGCTGAGTACTTAGCAACTCTCAGGATGAATATAGTATGTGCACTTACAAACCTACCATATGTTCCCTTTAGCTGAGACTCATTACTCCAAAACTGTCCTTTGGATGTAGTTCTTATCCACTCAATTAACTAGGAGTTTATGTATTTCCCTCTACATCCATAATTATCTAAACAGCAGTATGATCTACCGTTTTAAATCAGCGTCACAGATGCCTAAGGAACTCACAAAATAAGTGATTTTGCTTTGATGTTCTGAACTAACTGTAGGCAGGATCCTTGTCCTGAACCCGCTGTTGTATTTTCTATCAGTGCCATACAAAGGTATGATCTGCTTATTCCTAAACTGACAATGCAAGTAGATGTCTCACAGGGTCAAATAACATCAGTTCTCTACATCTTCTGTGAACTCCAAATATGCAAAATATGTCCCTCCTATGTCAATTTGTAAATGCAAAGTGAGCTTCTTTGTGTTCTTTCTACATGAAATGTTTCATAACGCACTTTAAAATACTAGGGCATGGTAGATGCCAGATAACTCTGGACATCAGTGTTTTATGTCCGTATTTGAGATAGACACTTGAGGCTTCTTTTATTCAATGCAGAGAATTAAGCAAACTGAAGAGCAATTCTCATCAGGATTACAAAGAAATAGATCACAACCCAAAAGCTGTTATTTTTCTGAGTTGACCATACAGGGAATTGGGCTGAGTGGTTTAGATGCATACATTATTAACATCAACAGCTGGTCAGAGACAACTCATATTCAGTAACTTTTGCATCATCTGAGTAGTAGCTATCCATGCTATAGCTAAATCATGTCAGAGGTGCAAAGAGATCCCAGTTGATTGAAGCAGGCCAGTATAAGTTCTGCACAGATTGCTGCACCAAGTATAGAGCCACAAGAGCGCAATGACATCTATGCTTAGCCCAGAAGCTTTATAACTGCTTCCATGCTGTGCTGAGCCCTTGCCAGTGATCAAGAGCTGTCCCAGATGTCTTCACACCATGCACTCTGGCATATCTGGAGGGCTCATTGGTTTAGATGCTGGACACAGCTTCAGACTCAAAGTGGTTCTGTGCATTTGGACAGCACAGCATCTTTCATAAAGCAAAATGGACTGTTTGCAGGGCTGATCCTGAGCAAATTAGCTCATTGTGCAAGCCATAGTATTAATTCTGTTTTTGAAACTCTGCCAGGCTCCAATTGACATTGATAATGGAGAGCTGACTGTATTGTGATGACATGACTGGAAGTTCAAAGCAGACTCAGTGGTATACAGATGCTAGCAATTCACAAAACAGTGTGTCAAATGGCTCTCCAAAATCTAGGTGAAAAACATATGAAATACAATATTCAATTATCCCTTGAATCTTATGTGCTATGAATCATACATCTTGTTTGCAGATTGCATAAGATTATAGGTTAATAAATCAAAAACAGTGTGTATATGTCTACATATCATCAGGTTTTTACTAGCCTCTATGCTTGATAGAATTTAAACCAATATATCTCTTTAATAAATCTTTCTCCTTTTTTCTCACTTTACAGCTGATATGCTTGGAATGGTTAAGAAAATATGAATTTTTGCATTTTTATATCTTTTACTGTATCTTAGTTTCTCTTAGTCGAGAAAAAAAAGAAATGTCTTCTTAATCTCAAAAAAATAGCAAATACTCCTAGGAGTGATAAAGTGTTAATTAATATAATCATTTTGGTAAGTTATCCACTCAAGAAGTCAGGATTAAATTCTATTAAAAATACGTAGAGGAAAAAAAAAATCTGTAGATGCCCTTCTATCCTGAGAAATGGATCAACAGTTTTATTTTTACTTTTTAATATATTTGTAAGTTGAAGTATACATGACACCACAAATAACAGGAAAACTTCATTCTTTAAGATCCTACCAAAGATACTCTAAAATATTACCAAAGTAGTAATGAAAATAAATAAAATCAATGGGTCCTTCTAAAGAGGAATAACAAATAAATTAGAGGAATTATTTTTAGATTGCCTAATTATGATCTTAGAATAAGAAAGTAAACCAAGAAAGTAATCTAAATAATATATTATATTATATAGGAAAAAAAACCTGGTTACACTAAAAATTAAAAATCTTGCAGAAGGCAAGCAAACAGGAAGAAGTGTAGAAAAAATACCCCAAAATAGAAATAAGTACACAAAACTTTAAAAAATTAGCATATTTTAGAAAAAATGATACATTATGACTGAATTCTGTGCATTAAAACCAGGAATTACATTGAAAATATAACTAATAGTTTTATTTTTTAGTTTCTTCAGTAGTATGTATAGTTACATCTTATTAATTCTATCTACAGATCAGAGTAAGCACAGAGTATGACATCATGACCCATGGAGCTCCATCCTAGGCTGATGGATTGCAGTTTCTGCTTTTCAGTTTGCACTTTCAGGGTACTGCCTTTAACAACATCCACATATTACACATAAAACAGGACTCTCATAAAATGGCCAAGATGACCAAGACCTGTTTCTTCTCTGTGATTGACTATGAGCAAAGTTTTCTACTGAAAACATTCATGCCCTCACTCTTCAGATTCACAAGTTCAGGTCTCTTACCTAACATCCCCCATCTGGATCTCAGGCCCCTTTACCTTCTAAATGCTCACTGGCTTGTCCAGCTTGATGTTTACTGTCAAACAGGTGCATGAAATCACCCACCTGTTTCAAAGTCACTCCCACACCCATATTAATGCTGATTTCTCAGCCTGGCTAATATCCACGACCAGACCTTGGGCTCCCAACTAATCACTGACACCACATACACAGTCTTCTCCTACTTCGCTTGCTGGTTTGGCTTGAAGTTTGGCCTGAATTATACTGAATTCAGTATACACAAACTTACAGGATTAAATTACCCAGGGAAACAATAAACACAGCTCTATCACCTTCTTCTCAGGTCTGTATATGTATGTGTTTATTTATAACTTTCCTTGATTCTTTTTATTTTTTCTATACTAAATAGTCCTTAGCCAGGTAGTTTAATGAATCAGATTGTGTCACATTCCACATACTCTTACTGAACTAACTTTTCAAAAATGTCACTTCTGCAATGCTAAGTGTGCCTGTCCTCTGTAGATGGCCACAGCTTAGCAGCAATACCATTTCCTTGCTCATACTCCTCTGATTTAGAAGGTTCCCAAAGCCTGAAAAGCAATTACATATACTAAAATTTAAAGTCACTCTCTAAGCCCTAAATATCCACTCTCCTTCTGAGAAAGTAAATCATTAGGACTCTACCCTCCATTTAGTAAAAGATGTATAAGGCTATACCTCAGAAGAGAAAGAATAAAAAGGTATGATTGAAGAGTTCCCACATTGGTCAAAGAACCTATGACTGTAAAAATAGATTGAGCAAATGACAGATTCCAGCCTCGCCTTCACATAAGAGAATTTTTGGGGTCCTTGGACATTTTTTTTCATAATTCCACTGAAGAAAACCTATTCTGAATGATAGCCTGTAGTGTGCATCTATATACCCATACAGATTAAGTCCTCAACTGATGGTACTGTATCATCAACAGAAGCTAGAGTACCATGTAGGATTTCCAAAATTCTTTCTCCAAAAAGCTTGGTATAGACAAATAGAAAAATCAGTCAATTTCTTTGCACTTCTTCCCACCTTTTGTTTAAAATGAAAATGTAACTTCTTTCAAGCAGATTCCACTACCTTTTTAAAAATACTTTTTGCAAATTAGTACCTCAGCCTCAGCTAGAACTGCTGTATATACTACACGTAACAGCCCTTAGAGAATTAATTAACTATTTTGTCTTTTCTCAGAAAATTCTCACCTGGAAATTCTGATACCTTATAATACAGTGTTGCTTTGGTTTTGCAAGTTTGTGATAAAACTACCATAATTCTACAGAATATAGCAGTATACTAGTCTGCCCAAGAGTGTGGAGTTGAATAGTGTCTTTGTGTTCATGTGCATCTTGTACTTACTGGTCTTTTCGTAATAGATCTTTTAGACTGCCAGTCAGTTGCCAGAATCCTTTTTCTACCATGATGAAAGAATCATCCTCTTTTGGGACCTTATTCCATTTTACATCACTTTTTTGTCTGGTGAAGACAGTCTGATCTAGAAAAGACACCACTGATATACATATCTAACACTGAAATAAAGAATATTGTCAAACCTGTTGTAATCCTGAAACACTGTTTTGAAACCTGTAAAGAGATACATGAAGGCATCAATATGTTATCTCAGGTACTGGAATCATTCCAGCAGTGAAGAACGTTTATAAACTAAGTTAACCTACATGTTGCTGAAGATGCATTTCTGCCACTACTCCACTGTTTTAGGTAATACAAATATCTTACTCTATACTGCAAGGTAGGCAGACCTGGAATTTTCAGCTTCAGTTCCAGCTTCCAAATAGAAATTGGGGAAAAAAATCACTCAAAAAAAAAAAAAAAAACACTCCATATTTTATGTCAAACCTGATTCAAGGGGTTTATTAAATGTCTGTAAATTATTTATATAGATGATGTTCCAACACCTCTTTCCCTCTTTTCACGTATCTCTGCAGATTTGGGCTCTGCCAAGGCAAGGAATGGAAACTTTGAAAAATCAAAACATAATCCATTCACACAAGATTTCCAGAAGAATATTAGACATCAGAGTGGGGGTTTAACAATTAACAAAGGAACTTCAATACAGAAACAAAACAGTTTTTCCATTCTTATGGATGGTGCTATAGTGACTCTTGTTTCTGGTGTTATGTCTTCTCTTTCCAAATTCCACCTCCTTTTTTTCTTCCTTTTGGAACATTTAATGGAACTTACTGCTTGTTCTTCTGACTCATTCTCAGTCTTCTGGTTCTGAGAACTGAGACTGAGAAACTGAAAACAGTATAAAATCAAACACTGTAATTATATAGTCTGTCACTGTCCTTTTTCAGAGTCATCTTCAGCATTAGAATTACATAGAGATCTGCATGCTGTGTATTTGCTGAAGTTTTATTCTTTAACTTTCTTTCTATTTCTGAAACTAAAGAATTAACGAAACCTCACAATATGTTGAAATGGAAGGTACCCACAAGAATCATCTAGTGCAACTTCTGGCCCTGTACAGGACCAGCCCCAAGAGTCACATCATGTACCTGAGAGAATTGTCCAAACACTTCTTGAACTCTGTCAAGCTTGGTGCTGTGACCCCTTGCCTAGGAAGCCTGTTCTCACAGACAATGACTGCATTGTCTTTCAGATGTTTTTCAATATCTCCCAGAATAACCTTCTCCATAAGTTTACCAGGCACTGAATTGAGACTGACAGGCCTGTAGTTTTCAGGGTCCATCTTCTTGCCCTTCTTGAAAACTGGGACAACATTCACCAGTCAGCTGGGATCTCTCTGGATTCCCAAGGGGGCTGAAAAATCGTTGAAAGAGGTTTTTTGATGACATCATCTAGCTCTTTGAAGATTCTGGGATGAATCTCATCTGGCCCCATAGATTTGTAGGGATACAGTTGGAGCAGCAGATCTTGCACAATTTCAGGATTGATTGGGAGCTGATCATTCTTGCAGTCATGGTCCTCCAGCTCAGGGCACTGAGACTCCCTTGGTCCATCATTTGTGTTGAAGACACAGGTAAAGAAAGTGTTAAACACCTCTGCCTTGTCTCTGTCCCTGCTTGTGAAGTGACCATCCTCATCCTTTAGTGGGTCAGAGATATTTCTATACTGCCTATTTCCATCAACAAATTTGAAAAAAAATGTTAATAGAGATAATACCATAACACTAGACAGGTCAATATTCACAGCACCTCTGTATCTCTTACTTTTTTTTAACTGCCGTGAAATAATCTAGGGGAAATTTAACAGATTTACATAAAAGTAAAATGAGAAGAGTTGTTCCACTTCATGTAGAAGTTGCAGAATTGCCAATAATTCTTTCTTTCTGGAATGAGAAAATACACATCAATTTAAAGTAATTTACAGTGACACAGCCCCAAAGCAGTATATGCTATACCTCAACTTGGGAATACTTGTTTATCGTGAGGGTGCCCTGGTCCAAATCGGTTTTGCTTAAGTTAGAGAATTTATCCTGAGGTATTCTTCTCCCACATAACCGTCACTACCTCTCTCACACAGAGTTATTTTGCACTCTCTGTTCCTATAAATATTTAATTAGTTACACAAAGTGAAACTATTCCACCGAGGACGATAGATTTGCACATACAGTAGCATGCATCTGAAAGCTTTTGTATGTGCTATAAAAGAAAGATTCTGAACCCATTTTTCCATATTTCAAGAAAAAACTGACACTTTATCTATTTAATTATTAAGGGGAGAGCTATGCTTTGCCTGGCAGCTGATTACACTGATGATCATTTCCTTTAAGCTTATGCATTACTGCCCAGAAGTCATAAGCTAATATTTGATATTTTATCAGAAAGTCCCATTCATGTTTAAAGTTTAGTCGCCATTTTCTGCCCATTCTTTAGTCCTGACATAGTCTCACATGGCTGCCTGTAATAGGATAAAGCAGGCCATATAAGTATGCAGAATCTCTGGAAGTAGTGTGAGAACATATGGTGAAACTTTTCTTTACTTTTGTCTGGTTTGGATTTAAAGGGCATGTAATAAATGTAGAAATTCTATCCTGGAAGCCTAGGATACTACCATCTGACACATAAAGTCATCTTGAAGAACATTCAATCCTCTGCAACTGTCCAACCGCTCCTCTTGGTAGCCAGCACTCTTTAAAAATGGACTTGTGTGATATTTTCCCTTCTTCATGCAGTCTGTTTAAAATCTTCATGCACAAGGAACAACCACACACTTCTAACTTGAATGTCTTTCTTCTTGTAAAGCAAAAAAGAGCAACAAAGACTCTGCAGAGAGTCTTTTTGCTTTTCCTTTCATTCTGAAGACACATATAGCAATTTTAAAGCATGGTATTGAATAAATAAATATATTGTAACTATAAAAAGTTGCATAAGCTACTTCTCTATATCTTAAAATATGAATGTAGGTTAAACCTCTCTAAAACTTGCCCTTTTAATGTGAAATATTTGCTTACTTGGCTTACTTCTACAGCATGAAATCTCCCTTTCTAGATCTTATAAACAATTGCAGTGGACTTCACTGAATTAATATGCCTACCATGGATTTTGCTATATTCAAGATGAAGAGTTTTAAGGTAATCAACATCATATGCATAGATAATTTCTTTATAGAACCATCTACCTCACAGTGATTATGACAGATTGCTTAATACTTTAATACATGTAAGGAAATCAATGGAGTATTTTGATATAGTAGATAACCATCTACCAGGCAGAAGATGAATAATGAAAGGACAAACGTGATTCTTCCCTTAGTATAAGTTTGGAATTTTTTTACACTAAGAGTAACTGTGGGCATTTTCTGTAGTGTTTGGGGTTATTTTTTCTTTTCAAGTTGCAGCTATACATAAATAGTCTTGACCACTGTGGCACCCTGAAATGTATAACAGATATTTGAACCAAACACCTCTCCTGAACTATGCTGGAAACTAATCAGACTATTTTTTCTGTTAGATATGGGGAAAAAATGACAACTGTAGATTTAGGAGAAGGTACTTATTTCTCCAGTCTTTTCTCCTATACAAATTAAAAGAAAATTCTGATTGTCACAGTAGACCACAATTCATAGTTATAAAAGCTGAAAACAGAGACTGTGTTCTTTTCACAGCCTGCTGTCTTGATGTCTAAAAATTATAGCATCAAAATTTAAACTCAAGGCACTTATAGCACAGAGTAAGCAAGATGAAATATTTAGTGCTGCTAGACTTTGAGCTTCATCTTTTTTTGCTCCTTCTGTCATTAAAGCCATTTGATTTACTTTTACCTGTGTCCAGTATCTTCAGTATTGAAACATGTCTTCACTAAAAAGCAAATATGTCTATCACACTGACTTCTCTACACCTTGTAAAGTAGT
The DNA here is from genome assembly GCF_003031625.1 of Empidonax traillii. NCBI lineage: Eukaryota > Metazoa > Chordata > Aves > Passeriformes > Tyrannidae > Empidonax > Empidonax traillii. Next base: position 1,084,826 of record NW_020955566.1, on the reverse strand, counting down.
TGCATGGAAGTCTTTAAGGATCACAGAGATAACGAAAAGTCCTAAACTTTTGAGGTGCAGGGTTTTTTTCCCCAGATTAAGGTGTCTAGTGTTCTATTGGTCTATTCTTAACTCAGAATACATATTCATATCATATATTCAGATCAATTCTAGAAAATAGATATATTAAGGTAGCTATAAAACACCTTCCATTGTAATTGAGATTCAAACCATAACTTTTATTGCAGCTACATTAGCACAAAAAACATGGCTATGTCATATACACTGTTAAGTATCCACCCTAGAACATTTGTACTCCACACCTTAGTGATAATACCATTCATAAACATAATAATCTTGACAAAAAGTTATTTGAACTTGTTTTAGAAAAAGAAACCAGCGAAACTTGGATCTAAGTCTACACACACCACACTGAAAATTTATTCCCTATATATCCATGCAACTTTTTACAGTTTTGAAAAGGCTTTCTTACAGTTCCTAATGGGTTTTCAATAATATTTAAATCCTTTCCTGCACAACAAAAACATACGTTATCTCCAAGATTGCAAAAATCCAAATGAATTGGAAAATTGAATAGGTTAAAATTCATTGCATATACCCCTCTCAGCTGTCTCTTTCCAGCTTCATTTCCTCAGTTTTGAAAGGAGGATAATCTGCAGTACTGAGGCAAAGTGTTGGAATCTACCATCCAAGGGGGGGAAAAAAAAAAAGAAAAAGGGGAAAAAAAAGCATCTCCTGTCAAGGTCTTCTGCCATTTTAACTGAAGGTTTGAGTGTCCTGTTTTCCAGAACTGACACGTCTTCTATTTAAAGGAATATTCTACAGTGCTGAAGCAGACAAAGCAATAAATGGCCTTTGTGGAACTGAGGTATTTAAATAACTGCAAAGGTTGTTTGCTGCAAGTATACTCTTGTACCACACACATGGCTATCAAGAGGACAGTTTCACATATCAGCATCTTACAGAAGATGCAATTTTTCTTTGTTTTCTTTGTTTTGTAAAAGTTTAGAAGGAATGTGTTGTGTTTCTGTCACACTATTCTTGACACTTTGAAAAGATGCCGACATCAGGAATGTGTGTCACCCTGGATAAACAAGAAGCCACACAGCCCATAAACAACAGTAAGAGTAAATTTCTGATATCTGGAGAGGAAAATGTTACTTTTACTCTGGAACAAAATAAACCATAAGAACTTCTTTCTGAAGTGTTTGTTTTCATTTCAAAATACATTGCAGTAGGAGTTCCCAGTCAGTATGTTTGCAACACTTACTGTAGACATTCCCAAGTTAAACATTGATGGAAGCTGAGAAAAACTCCCTTGCACTATAAACTATCTTCAACATTCTTAAGAGACTTTTTGTCTAAGTCTTTGCTTAAACTAGCCAAATTTCAGTGCATCAGGAAGTCATCAGGAAAATAATTCCTGAGACAAAGAACCTACTGTACAACCAATTTCCTTACATTTAGATTGAGATAAAGCATCCCTCTGCAGCATTATACTTTTGAACTGAAAATTGTTTTTATGACTTGTCCTGCTCAAGGCAAATATTAAACATTGCAATAATGTTTCAACCTTGACTTTTAACCAGTAAGTATAAGTCAAAAGCCCATTTGAATAATTCACAAATGGATGCATAAACAGGTTATAGAGCATAAGAAGTAAAGATGACAATTTATTAGTGGCTATGACCAAGGTCCAAAAGTCAAGCCCACTCCTGACACTCAGTGGAGTTGTAGCCCTGAGAGTTAGCTGAGGATTTCAGAAATCTTCTAGCATTTTATCTAGATATATCTAGGAGAATAAGGTAAATTTAAAGAAATATTTCAGTCAAGATCTTTCTTAGAAAACAGGATCAAAGTGGTACACGATTTGAATCCTTCCATTCTACAGAACCCTACAACACATCCCAGAAGCATTTGCTCCCACAAATGCTATTCCATGCTCTTATGCCACATCCCAGAACCAGACCTTGTCATACCCTAAATTTTATTAGTACATGCCTGTGGGCTGTGGGCTAAGCTGCAGGTATGCTATTTCAGGGACCTTGAACTGAAAACCACTACCCAATGTGAAAAAAGCCTATCTACCCCCCAGGGTGCTAGTCCTAATAAATTGACACAAACCTTTTTGTACTTTCGCCTTAAATCCAGGAATTATTTTCTTTCTCTACTAAGCATACTGAATCCCATGCAAACTAATAGCTTTTAGCTGAAAAAATACTAATTTATGTAGTAAAACCAGAATAGACTCAGGCACTGTTTTAGTGTTGCACAGCAGAATGGATTTTTTTTCCTGCATTAAGATTTTTTGTCTTTGTACCTAAATGATTTTGTTTATGTTATAGTTTTTCCAAGATTAAGAAAGTTAGGAGTTTAAGAAAATTAGTTAAGTTCCTGTAGGAGGAACTAGAGAACTGTGTGCAGTCACAGGACTTTAATCTCATTGCAGTTATGGAGACATGGTGGGACAGCTCGCATGACTGGAATGTCGTCATGGAGGGCTTACATGATGTTTAGGAAAGACAGACGGGGAAGGTATGGTGGTGGAATTGCCCTCTATGTGAGACAACACTTGGATTCTGTCTTGGGGTGGATGGCAAGCAAGTAGACAGCTTACGGGTTAGGATAAAATCGTGAACTAGTAAGGGTGACGCTGTGGATGTTGGCTAAAGGCCACCTAATCTGGAGTTGGAAGTGGACGAGACATTCTGTAGGCAACTTGAAGTAGCCTGAAGGTAACAGTCACTGGTTCTTTTGGGGGACTTTAACCACCCTGACATCTGATAAAGAAGCAACACAACAAAGCTCAAAGAGTTCAGGAGGCTTCTGGAAAGCATTGATGATAACATTCTGTCACAGCAAGTGGAGTATCCCACAAGGAATGGTGTACTGCTTGGCCTCACACTAACAAATGGGGAAGACCTTGTTGAATATGTGAAGTTTTGGGGCAGCTGTAGAGACATCACAGCAGAATTGTCTGTAGTGCCCATGAGATTGGGGAGTTCAGCATCAGGTGAGAAGGAAGTAGAGAAACAAGTAAGATTGCAATAATGTGTGGTGGTTTGACACAGGTTGGATGCCAGGTACCCACAACAGCCACTTTCTCAGTTCCCTCCTCAACTGGACAGGGGAGAGAAAATTTAATGAAAGGCTCATGAGTTAAGGGCAGGAGAAATCACTCGCTTATTACCTTCGTGGGCAAAACAGACTGGAGTTGGGGAAATTAATAGAATTTATTACCTATCAAAATCAGTGCAGGATAATGAGAGGTAAAGCAAGTCTTAAAAATACCTTAGCCCACTCCTCCATTCTTCTCAGACTCTACCTTCTCCCTCTCAGCGATGCAGGAAGATGGAAAATGGGATTTATGGCCCATTCATCACAGCAGATGATGTTTTTTCTGCCACTGCTTTCTCCTCAAGGAAAGGAGTTCTTCCCATGCCCCAGTGTGGAGTCTCTCCCATAAGAGAAAGTCCCCCATGAAATTCACCAACATGAGTGCTTCTCATGGGCTGCAATTCTTCATTAACTGCTACAGCTCCCTGTTGTGCCTTCCATAGGCGCAGACCTTCAGGAACAAGGTGCTTCAGCATGGGTCCAGCATTTCTAGCAGACCAAGGGAGGTGATCCTAATCTTATACTTAACCCTAGTGAAGCCACATCTGGAATACTGTGTACAGTTCTGGGTTCCTCAGTACACGAGAGACATGGAGCTCCTGGATCAGATCCAGCAGAAGGCCACAAAGATGACTAAGGGACTGGAACATCTCTTACAAGAATAGTCTGAGAGAATTAGGCCTGTTTGGCCTTGAGGAGAGATAATTGATAGAGCACCTCATCAATGCCTATGAAATAACTGGAGAGAGGGTGTCCAGAGGATGGATCCAGGTTGTTCTCAGTGGTGTCAAGCAATAGGACAAGAGGCAATAGGTAGAAACTGTTGCACAGGAAGTCCCACCTGAATATGAGGAAGACGTTTTTTACTATGTGGTTAACTGGGGACCAGAACAGATTGAACAGAGAGGTTGTGGAGTCTCCCTCCCAGGGCTATTCAAGAACCAGCTGGATGCAATCCTGTGCAACATGCCCTAGGATGACAGTGCTTGAGCAGGGAAGTTGGACCTGATGACCCACAGTGATCCGTTTCAACCTTACTCATTTCTGTTCTGTGGAAGCTGTATCCACAACAGCGTCTTCGGGTCAAATCTAGTAAACTTTGTTCATTACTGTGTGAGGACAATAAGTTTGCTTAATTGGCATTTTGGATATTTTGTCCTATTCTTTTCAGTATCTTTAAAGTAAGCATTTCATTAATACAAGATATGATTATGCTCTTGTATTGTATATTTCCAGTTAAAATATAATACTTTATTATTAATAGTGAATATTGTACATTAGGGGACATTTCTGAAATCATGTATCTTTTAAATTGAAGAATTTTTTTTGTAACCATTATAATTATCAGTACTTATCATCATTATTATTATTAAAGTTAGCCAACACAGTCATTTTCAGTTATTTTTAATTTTACTAAGCTTTATTCTTAGTACTGAAATTTTCCATGCCATTTGTATGCCTTAGGCTGGAATAATATTTTTGAACATTTGTACCAAGAGGGATCAGAGAAAGAAGAGAAAACATATTGTTTCAAAAATCTCTTCTAACCATTTCATTGAGAAGCTCTTTGCCAAGAGACTAATGTGAAGAAGACCATGGGATGAAACACTCAGCTCAGAAGGAATAGTCAGAATTGCAACATTAGAACTGAGTCAACATTTCTGAGAGATCGGGGAATTTCTGACTTTCTGAAATATGCTTTTGCATTTATTTAATGTCATAAATTTGGGATCTTGAGGTTTGGGGTTTTTTTGTTCGATTGCCTCCTTTTCAGATAGTTTTCTGAAAATGTATTAAGACTTGTAATCACAGAAATATGGAATCATTTGAGAAAATAGATTGGTTATTTTAAGTAGTTAAAATACTTTGCTTAGGATACATGAGAGAGCACAAATTTAACATTTTATATACCTAAATCAATAAATATCCTTAACCCAAAAAAGCCAAACACGTGTTGTCAATGATTATCATACCCAGTGATCTGCAGTTGGTTTATACAGCAGATTGATGTATCCAAATGTATTATATGTTATTGTGTTAATGTTATCACAGTAAGTGTTAGTATGCTGGAATTTTTGTTCCTTAAAATATCCCTGAAGGAGCCCTGACAGAATTTAAATTCAGCAAAGGTGACAGCAACCAAGATATATAATTAACCAAGATACTGTTCCAGGATAATTTTCCATGGGTCATGTACATATGCTATATTTATATATAAGCAGTGAAATGTATTTAGATTAATTACTAGGGCACAGCAAGCTTAAATAACACAGAAGAATCCTTATCTGATAAAATAAAGTGGTTAATGTGATTTCATTAAAAACACTATACCAAGCACACTATTAAAGCTAGATACTATAGCCTGTATTTTAGCAAGATATATTTTCTCCTCAGCTTAGTGTCAATATTCAAAGATATCTTCAGAGAATTTTTCAGTGCTTGTACAATGCCTTAGTATAGAAGTTGATTATATTACAGTATTTCAGTTTCTTATAAGAGAAACATCAACTAAACCAAAAAAAAACAAATCTCATTCTCATTCTTATCAGATTTAGTACTAAAGTTAAAATCTTTCATATTTTTTTTAAAGTTCATTTGTACATCTGAAAGCATTCTCTATTCATTTGGCATCAGAACACATATGCTTTGAAATTAATGAGCCAGTGTAAAGCTCAGGCCTTACAAGGTTAATTTAAACTTGTCTTACCCCATGTGTTCCTGGAGTTTCACATTATGCAAATTGCAAGTGATGATGTGAAGCTGACAGAAAACCCACAAGTCATGAAGCCAGGTCACAGCTATGAAAGAGAAATTAGAATAGCTGATGATCAGAGGAAATGACCCTACCTTGTCTTTCTCAGTCACTCATGAAACTTTTCTTCCCTCTAATGTAGTCTTTTGCAGAGCTTCTACTTTTATCTCCTCAATGAGATTATTTGAGACATAAGCTCCTTTAGAGCTAAAAAGGAAAAAAAAATAAATCTCAGAGTTAAGATTTTCACAGAAAGATGGAAAAATGAAAAAAAAAAAAAAAAAGAAGAAGAAAGAAAAAGAGTAAACTTCATGGCGCTTTAAACTCCCAATTGGATTCAAACTGACTGAAGCGAGGTGCTTTAATATACTTTATTCTCTGTACAGATGATTCATTACATAATCACATTCCATTTGAAAAAAGATATTTTAACAGTAATTATTCTGTCATTCTACATTACCACTAACTTCACAGACAAAAGACCCACAAGGAGAAAAAAACTCCACCATAGGTCTCAAGGCTTAACAGTTTAGGTAAAAGGTTTTTCATTTCTCTGGAACTGTTCTTACTTTTACTAGTAGAGAATTGACCAGTGCACTTCTCTTAAATTTCACTACTAATTGAAGATATATTTACCTCATCATGTGCAGGTTGGATAGATGAAAATAATATTTTAAATGTGATCTTGAAAGACTGTTTCTCACATTTTAACCACTCTGTATAATGCACTGGTGTTATGTAGGTATGTAAAATGCATTGGTGTGGCTATAAATCAATGTGTTTGGTGACATGTTAAATATAAACTGTTACTATAAATTAATATTATATTTTTATTTAATTATTATAATATGAAAGTATTTTTATAAATTATTCCTAAATTTTTGTGATATCTGGAAATTTAATGCCTGAACATTCACAAACAGAGTAAAATAAGTGGAGAAGAGCTGACATCGTTTTAGCTAATAAACCATTCAGAGCATAATGATACTGTTTTGGCTATATCTGTCATCATTAAACATTACTTTTAAAACCAATACATTAGTGTGATAAGTGTTATAGATAATAAGATGTGTTGATAAATCTTTTATGCACTTTGTACCAATATTTCTTCCCCCATCTGCTCTTTATTCAACCTTATTTCCTTCTGCTCCCTACAGAATCTAAATTTTATCCTCACCCTTTAGCTGATGCTTTGAACACTTCCCAAAACCAGCCACTGCTTGTTGGACAGCATGAGTAATAAGGGCGAATATCTCAAATCCTACTTGCACACCATTTGCAATAGTGATACCTGCCATGCATTCACCATCCCTGTGGTGTTATCAATTCAAGAAAATTTTGGCCACTGCAAGCCTAGAATCTTTAAGATCTTTCCTTCTGTTTTACAGACACATAATCTCTTTCCTTCATCAGCTGGAACAAATGATTACCCCTGCTGTGCTACTTCTCATGCCCAGGGGATGAGAGATGATTTCAGTTTTCACAGGCTGCTGCTGTTGGATGTAGAGATGAGTAGCTCTGGTTCAGTGCTGTCCTTCTATGTGGGAAAGACTAAATCTTCTTCTGTATGTCTGTCTTCCTATAAGTGTATCTAAACAACAGTTTTAAAATCAAGGCTCATTCACTTAAATCATGTATAGGTAGGAATAAGTTAAGTGAAGATGTGATGTGCAAGCTCGTCATAGCTTACATACACATCCTGCAAGTGCCTCTTACTCTTGAGACTGCCTATTTCAAACTCAGAATCTGTACCTTTGTTACCTAGTTCCAGAGTATTTTGCTTTTTGGAGTTTTTTTGTACTGTGTTATTCAGTTTACTGCATGCCAGAGCTCCCTTGCACATCCCATAATGGGTCTCTGTAGCAGGGAGACAAAATAATTTCCCAGTACAAGCCAGGATGCACTCATCAGACTTGCTCTGAAAGCTAAATCCCTTTCTTCGTATCTGGTTTGTCCACTCAGACTGGAAAATGTCATCATCAGAATGAAGAAAGGGATCGGAATCCTATTATTTGTTATTAATTATTGAAGCATAGTCTAGAAGAAATATGTCTCACTTTCTCTCCTTCTCCCACTGGAATTTCTTGGCTCAGCTGTACATGTCATAGGCCTGCCACAGTTTCTCTAGCTGCTCTACCACAGGAGAGAGACATGTAGATCTGCAGAGAGGGGGGAGCAGATCTGTCACACAGCCTCCTTGCGCAGCTACTGTGGATTTGCCAGGAGTGGATCTGTGTGCCAAGCTATGCAGTGGGTTAACCTGTAAGAACCAGTCAGTGCATACTTCCTAGCCTCATCACAGAAGGCTCTGTAGTCAGTCCCTCGGCACTGTTTTGAGCTAATTTTATTTTCTAGTCTATGAACCCACTAAATATTTTTTTCTGGCTGAGGTTGGAGGAGTGCTTGGAAATGATCTCCCAAATGCCTGGCAGCTCTGCAACTCTTGTCTGTGAGCAAATGTATTGTTGTGTGATCTTTCTATTTTAAAAACTGATTGGTTTTGTTGCTGTTAGTCCCAGAAGGATTGTACAGACATCCTCTTTTACAGGTCATCTTATTCCTTAATGAAAACATAGGGTTTCTGTGTCCCTAAAGATTTCCTATAGTAGAGGCATAGCTTTTATTCAGTGCACCAATTTCTGTTTTGACATTGTGCTTGATATTCCTTGTGCACACAAAAGATTTTCTTACATAGCCCTCTGTACAAAACATTTAAGTGATTTTGTTGCTGCTGTTCTGGCTTTCACGCAGGGAACTAGTTTTCATTGAAAAAAACATCACAGCAAGATTGAATTGATACTCTTATGCCAAAAGAAATTTTATTTCCTATGAGCAATTGTGGAAGCAATAAAAATTTTGGGAAAACTCACATGGCAGTGAGAATTGTAAAGCAGAAAAATAAAGTGCTAAGTATTCCACTAGGACGTGATGATGGAGCTTGATTGAAGTCAAAAGGAAAAAAAAGGTCTGTATAAGGGGATGCATTTGAAGTGTATGGAGATGCAAAGAACAGATTCAGACATGAAATAAGAGTGATTATACCAGTGGCAGCATCACCTTTATGGCAAAAATTAGCCTTCAATTCAGCATAGAAGTCTACCTAATTATAAGGGAACTCTTCTATGATAAAGAACACATTTCAGCATTTTACACAGTTATTTCTTCTTGTTACTGACATACTCAGCTTCTCATAGGTATATATGATGTGCCTTAAAGCATGTATTTCACTACTTTTAACTCTTCTAAAATCTCCTGGAAATGCTGCATCCTCACATATTCATTTGGACCAAAAAAAATAGGCTCTGTCTACTCCCTCTTTCTAGGTCCCTGAGACTTTCATCACTTATGTGATTGAACCTAACTGCAGACTGATTCTGAACCTGGCTTTGCTTATCTGTCTTCACTGTAAGCTAAAATATTTCTGGACGTACTGTGAGAAGCAGTAGATGAAACACTGGTGTGCAGAATTCTTCATCACAATCTATGGCATCAAACTGATAATAAAGATATTTTCCTTTTTACTTAACATCAGTAATCTATTCCTTGAACTCTCTAATTGAGATCAACATGGAGAAAATGAAATAAAATTTGAACTTATAATCAGAGCATATTTTAGTGTGTTTATTTTGGTGCTGGGTGCTGGTTTTTTTCACCAGCATTATGGCTTAAGAATCAGACTTCAATGAAATCCACAAAATGCCATTATGAATTGTTACAGTAGTGAAAAAAAAA